>NC_041226.1:29996676-30005615 GCF_002837175.3 Physeter macrocephalus | reverse complement strand
ACTTGCGGTGTGAAATCTCATTGTGTTCAGAAGTGGGCAGCGTGCGTCCCGGGGTCCCCTTAGAGTTCTGCCTATCATGCGTGGCGTGAAGGGCAGTTAAGAACTTGAGTGCCTTGCTCAGAGGGGGTAGATGTGTGTGTTTTGAATAAACAAAGGTACATTTTTATTCATAATTTTTTCATACATGATTAAAAGCAGTAATCTGGGTACTCTAAATAGTTAAGTTACAAAGTGCCATACCCACCAAAGTGGGTGAGTACACCGAAGCCCCGTCTGATCCTGCAGGTCGTAGAGGCGCCTGGTGCCGCCAGATGCACCGGCCCCGGGTGCTCGAGCGTGGCGCAGCCCGACCCCGGCTGCTGCCGCAGCGACCCTATCCTGGAACTCGCCGCGGCCATCAAGCGCTTCCTGAGCGCGGGGAAAGGGAAGAAACCAAAAGCTAAAGAGAAACCCAAGAGAAATCCGGTCAAAATCGTTCTTCAGAACTGCAGCGTTCAGGTAAGTTGACTGAGACCAACCATTTGTGTAGTTGAAACCAAAAGCGTCTGGAGGTTACAGCCTCGGTGGGTTGATGTGGAGTGTAGGGCCCACAGGCCCAGACGGGATGCAGGCACCTTCACACTGCCCTCCGCCTTGCCCAGCAGTGTTCTCGTCAGAATTACAAGTAGGCGCGTGTTCTCATGTTTTCCTTCTCCGCCTCTAGCCGAGGGATTAATTGATAGAAACGTGGGAACCGGCTGCTGCATGGACTAGCTCTCCACCCACACACCAGCCCCGCTGGGAGGAGAGCGGTCCCTGTTGGAGTCTGTGTGGGGAGTTGACGCACAGGCAGCGGGGTGGCAAGTGGGTTCTGGGGGGTGCCGCGCTGGGTGCCTGGTGGGGTACAGGGATGTCGTTTGTACGCCTGTCCTTTCTTCACGCGCTGTTGCGTCTGCAGTTCCTGCCTGTCGGTGTTGCTCGGGCGTGTTCTCACGCAGGGCCCCAGCCCACCGTGCTCTCCGCCTTGCTTCACTGCCTCACTCCATGGCCCCTCGGTTATGCTGGCGGCCTAGCACCTCATCAGGATGCTAGGATGACGGGTTATTCTGTCCGGGACCTTCTCATCGCTGGGATGTTGATGCGTGCCTGCTGGATGTGGGGGAGTAGCCAAGCCCTGTGGCGAGCACATGCAGTGTATTGGGCTTAGGATGGCCCAGGAGCTGATTGAGTCGTGACCCTCACTGCAGAGTGAAATGAGCAAATTAATTTTGGAAGTACATATCCCACATGAGCAACTGCTCTTTGGGGTCCTCAATTTTTAAGGGTATAAAGGGACCTGGACAGCCAAAAGTGGGAGAGCTGCCTGGGAGGTGGTGGGCTGCTTCCTGTCCTTGGGTGGCCTGGGGGAACCTAAGGTTTCGTGGTATTCGTAGGTCTGCTTAGGAAATGGAGCCGTTTTCAGCTGAGAGGGCATTTGCACTCAGAAGTGTAAAGATATAAAACTATCTCTTGGGCAGCTCCGCGCCCGTCTCTGGAGCTCCTTTCAGCGGCGCACTTAATCCCCTCTCCTCGCTCACCCCAAAGCAATGGTCTCTTGCCTCTTGGGCAGCTGCAGACTTCTCCCGGACTCCCTCCCGGCTAGCCGTGGTGCACTAACCCCTTCAGGCTGTGTCCACTCTGCCAAGCCCAGTCCTCTCCCTGGGATCCCATTGAAGGCCTAGGCTGAGCTCGCAGCCCCCGCCCGCCCCGGCGGGTGAGCAGAGGAGCCCCTCGGGCTGGTGAGTGCAGGTCGGCACCGATCCTCTGCGGGAATCTCTCCGCTTTGCCCTCCGCAGCCCTGTGGCTGCGCTCTCCTCCGCGGCTCCGAAGCTTCCCCCCTCCGCCACCCGCAGTCTCCGCCCATGAAGGGGCTTCTAGTGTGTGGGAACCTTTCCTCCTTCACGGCTCCCTCCCACTGGTGCAGGTCCCGTCCCTATTCTTTGTCTCTGTTTATTCTTTGTCTCTGTTTATTCTTATTTCTTTTGCCCTACCCAGGTACGTGGGGAGTTTCTTGCCTTTTGGGAGGTCTGAGGTCTTCTGCCAGCATTCGGTGGGTGTTCTATAGGAGAAGTTCCACGTGTAGATGTATTTCTGATGTATCTGTGAGGAGGAAGATGATCTACGCTTCTTACTCTTCCGCCATCTTCTCGCCTCTCCCCCTTTACTTATTATTTTTGTTGTTGGGTTTCATTTTGCCTGTTGAGCAGATATAAATATCTTTGCTACTCATGCTTTAATAATGCTACAGATATTCAAATCAAGTAAGTACATTTTATTTGCATTTCTCTGATGATTAGTAATATTGAGTACCTTTATATCTACCTATTGGTCATTTGTATGTCTTCTTTGGAAAAATTTCTATTAAGGTCTTTTGCTCATTTTTAATTTTGTTATTTTGCTATTGAGTTCTTTGTATATTTTGGATATTAACTCCTTATCAAATTTGTGATTTGCAAATATTTTCTCCCATTCCATAGATTGCCTTTTAATTTTGTTGATGATTAACTTTGCTGTGCAGAAGTGTTTTAGTTTGATATAGTTCTGTTTATGTATTGTTGCTTTTGGTGTCAAGTCCAAATGATCAATTGCAGGACCAAGGTCAAGGAACTTACCTTTTATTTTTTCTTCTAAGATTTTTATGTTTCCAGGTATTACATTCAAGTCTTTAATACATTTTGAGTTGATTTTTATGTATGGTGTAAGATAGGGGTACAGTTTCATTCTCTTGCATGTGGCTGTCCAATTTTTCCACCACAATTTCTTGCAAAGACTGTCCCTTTCCCAATGTATATTCTTTATTCTTTGTCATAAATTAATAAACCTATATGAATGGATTTATTAATCATATATGCATGGCATGGCTTTCTATTATGTTTCATTGATGTATGTATCTGTTTATATGCCAATATTGTAGTGTTGATTAATATAGCTGTGACATATAATTTCACACCTGTTAGAGTCTCTATCATTAAAAAAATAAGTGATAACAAATACTGATGTGGATATGGAGAAAAGAAAACTCTTGTATATTGTTGGCAGGAATGTAAAATTGTAAAGTCACTATGGAAAACAGTATGGAGTTTCCTCAAGAAACTGAAACAGGTTTACCATATCATCCAGGAATTGGACTTCTGAGTTTATATCCAAAGGAAATGAAACTATTATACCAATGAGATGTCTGTACTCTCATCTTCCTTGCAGCATTATTCACAGTAGCCTGGATATGGAAACAAACTAAGTTTCTGTTGACGTATGAAGGAATAGAGAGAGTGTGGTAAATATATATACAATGTATTAGTATTTACCCTTACCAAAGAAGAAAATCCTATCACTTGTAACAATATGGATGAACCTGGAAGACAATATGCTAAGTGAAATAAACCAGACAGTAAAACAAATACTACATAGTATCACTTATATGTAGAATCAAAAAGGAAAAAAAAAAAGAAAGAAAGAAAAAGTAAAAGTCAACTCATAGAAATAGAATGTAGAAAAGTGGTTTCCAGGGGCTGGGGATGAAGGAAATGGGAAGAGCCAGGTAAAATGGTACAAACTTTCAATTATAAGATGCATAAGTTCTGGGAATCTAATGTATAATACAGTAACTATAGTTGATGACAGTATTGTGGAGGCCCGCATACCACAAAAAAAAAAAAAAAAAAAAAAAGAAATATATCTTAGTAGTAAGTTGGATGGAAGGAAATGCTATTGTCAGGGAAAAGATCTCAGTAAAGTATGTTGGAAAGGCCACTGTACTTGCATTCTCTTTTAAATCCAAAGCCATCTTAATGAGAAATTTATATGTTAAGTCAGATAGCCGAAAAAAGAGAGTTAGACATTATCTTGAAGGTTGAGGAAAGTAAAACCTCTAAGAAGAAATAATCTGCCAGCTTTGTTATACTCATGTAATTAATAGGAAAGAGTAAATTGGCTATAGGAAAATACTTAATCTGGGTGTAATTTCATTAAATTACAATGTTAAAAAATTATGAAACAAAATATATGGAAGTACCTGATAAAACAAAACTTGATAGGAAATATGATAATGATAATGATCATAACAATGAAAATATATTGATGATGTTTATAATAGTAATGCTGTTTATTGTTTATTAATTGCAGACATGTGGTAATGTAGGTATATACTGTCTCATTAAACCTTCATATCTGAAACCTCTTTTACCAATCTAGCTTTGGATGTAAAGGAATGTGGTGTGTAGATGACTCAGTGAAAATGTGTGTCTCCAGATTTCCAGAATGACATACTGTCACATAATGTCTGGAAAGTTTCTGAATACAATTAAATTATTGACAGTGTTTTCTCCATGTTGTATACTAACCTGTTCTTGACTTGGTGTAAGTAGTATTTTAATTTGTTTACATGCGAATACTATTTTGGTCCACATAAACTCTCTACTTGTTTCTTTGAGTAATTTATGTGTTTATTAAACTCTAACATAAATTTAAAAATAGCAAATGATAAAGAAAAACCTTAAAACAAAAGGATGCTGAGAACTTTTTTAGACCCAGGAGGTTTCCTGCCTTATTTAATTACATATTTTAATAATAATCTGTAGTTTACTTATTATTATTATTTTAACACACACACACACACACACACACACACAAGGTAAGTATGTGAGGTGATGGATGTGTTAATTACCTGGATGTGAGGAAAATTTTCAGTATGCATACATATATTAAATCATCACATTGTACACTTTAGATGTCTTACAATTTTATTTGTCAATTTTACCTCAATAAAGTTAAAAAATACTAAGTCCATTTAGCTTCCTAATTAAATTGAGAAATATGACAGCTATCTTTATGGATGCTTTTCTATCAAAAAGATCTGGAGGGAAAAAATAGATATTTCAAAAGAGCAGAAACATTACAAAATTCTAGTTATAATAGCCATAGTGAAATAAAATACCTCATTTTTACTTTTTATCTTTGATTTAATGTACTATATTTAATATTATGATTTATTTTCTTTTAGAATTATTATGCAATACCATATTTTTGGTGTAAAGTTCTATGAATTTTGACACATAAATATTAATTTATGTAAATACTAGCATAAACAAATGCAAAACAGTTTCATGACACCCAAAACTCTTTTGTTATCCCTTTTTAATAACACCCTACCTTTATCCCTAATCCAAGACAATCACAGATGTTCAACACTATGCACTTTATAGCATTAGAGTTTTGTCTTTACAAGAGCATATAAATAAGATAATAAAATATGAAATAATAATTTCATAAAATATGAAAAAATATTCATATTATGAAATAATATGAATAATAATTTACACTCCTTTCCCTCAGTGTAAGTATCAGTAGTTCATCCTTTTCTCTTGTTGAGTAACATTCTATAGTATGGACATATCACCGTTTATCCTTCAGCCATTGATGACATTTGAGTTATGTCCACTTTTGCCAATTATGAATAGTGTTGCTATAAACAACCACGTATATAATTGTATGTATATCCAAATTTTTATTTCCCTGGGTAAATACCCAGGAAGAGGATTGTTGGGTCATTTGGTAAGTGTATATTTAACTTTACAAAAATTACCAAACTGTTTTCTGGAGAGACTATACCATTTTGCTCTCCCACCAGCAATACATGAGAGATCCAGTTGCTTTACATCCTAAATTATGGTTTTAATTTGTTTTGATCCTAAATAGAGTTGGCTCTTATAAATAAGAGAAAGCCATTGTTTACATAGAAATAGATCCTTTTTTTTTTTTTTTTTTTTGGTGGTACGTGGGCCTCTCACTGTTGTGGCCTCTCCTGTTGCGGAGCACAGTCTCCAGAAGCACAGGTTCAGTGGCCAAGGCTCATGGGCCCAGACGCTCTGCGGCATGTGGGACCTTCCTGGACCGGGGCATGAACCAATGTCCCCTGCATTGGCAGGCGGATTCTCAACCACTGTGCCACCAGGGAAGCCCAGAAATATATCCTAACTTTATTTTCCTGTTCAGAACTTAGACTAAAAACTTCAGTAGAAAATAATTGAATGCACTTCAATATGAGTTTTCTTAATCCAGTCCCTCAAGTCAATTCATGATTTAATGTACAGCTGCAAGACAGACCAAGACTCCATCTCAGCTTTCCACAGATGATTCACTGTCTTGAAGCCCAAGTGTCCTACATCCATAGAGGTTTGGGGAGGTTCATTTAAGTGACTGTCATTCACATGTGATAGGAAGAGAACAGTTTACTTTCCCCTTACTGGTGCCTGCTGGTGGTGTGGGTGTTTAGCAATCATTTAGACTAAAGCACATGTTTGTCTCCTATGTACCTAGGTTTCTGAGGTTCTTGGCATATCTTACAACTGATCACATCATGACTCAAGCTACTGTCATCTTCTGTGTGTGACAAGCATTCTGGCTCTAATTCTCAGCTAAACTCTCACATGGGCAAATGTAAAACTCAGATTCCCTAGATATTCACACAGAAGCCCTGAAAAATTATGGAGATGATCAGCAACACCTCTCATAGATGTTCCATTAAACCATCTCTTTCATTTTCCCTATGTCTAACTGAGGAGAACACATGAGACTGTCATTTTCTTTCTTTCTTTTTTTTTTTTTTAGGTTTATTCCTAGGTATTTTATTTTTTTTGTTGCAATGGTAAATGGGAGTGTTTTCTTAATTTCACTCTCAGATTTTTCATCATTAGTGTATAAGAATGCCAGAGATTTCTGTGCATTAATTTTGTATCCTGCTACTTTACCAAATTCATTGATTAGCTCTAGTAGTTTTCTGGTAGCATCCTTAGGATTCTCTATGTATAGTATCATGTCATCTGCAAACAGCGACACCTTTACTTCTTCTTTTCCTATTTGGATTCCTTTTACTTCTTTTTTTTCTCTGATTGCTGTGGCTAGAACTTCCAAAACTATGTTGAATAAGAGTGGTGAGAGTGGGCAACCTTGTCTTGTTCCTGATCTTAGTGGAAATGGTTTCAGTTTTTCACCATTGAGAACAATGCTGGCTGTGGGTTTGTCATATATGACCTTTATTATGTTGAGGAAAGTTCCCTCTATGCCTACTTTCTGCAGGGTTTTTATCATAAATGGGTGTTGAATTTTGTCAAAAGCTTTCTCTGCATCTATTGAGATGATCATATGGTTTTTCTCCTTCAGTTTGTTGATATGGTGTATCACGTTGATTGATTTGCATATATTGAAGAATCCTTGCATTCCTGGAATAAACCCCACTTGATCATGGTGTATGATCCTTTTAATGTGCTGTTGGATTCTGTTTGCTAGTATTTTGTTGAGGATTTTTGCATCTATGTTCATCAGTGATATTGGCCTGTAGTTTTCTTTCTTTGTGACGTCTTTGTCTGGTTTTGGTATCAGGGTGATGGTGGCCTCATAGAATGAGTTTGGGAGTGTTCCTCCCTCTGCTATCTTTTGGAAGAGTTTGAGAAGGATAGATGTTAACTCTTCTCTAAATGTTTGATAGAATTCGCCTGTGAAGCCATCTGGACCTGGGCTTTTGTTTGTTGGAAGATTTTTAATCACAGTTTCAATTTCAGTGCTTGTGATTGGTCTGTTCATATTTTCTATTTCTTCCTGGTTCAGTCTCGGCAGCTTGTGCATTTCTAAGAATTTGTCCATTTCTTCCAGGTTGTCCATTTTATTGGCATACAGTTGCTTGTAGTAATCTCTAATAATCTTTTGTATTTCTGCAGTGTCAGTTGTTACATCTCCTTTTTCATTTCTAATTCTATTGATTTGAGTCTTCTCCCTTTTATTCTTGATGAGTCTGGCTAATGGTTTATCAATTTTATTTATCTTCTCAAAGAACCAGCTTTTAGTTTTATTGATCTTTGCTATTGTTTCCTTCATTTCTTTTTCATTTATTTCTGATCTGATCTTTATGATTTCTTTCCTTCTGCTAAATTTGGGGTTCTTTTGTTCTTCTTTCTCTAATTGCTTTAGGTGCAAAGTTAGGTTGTTTATACGAGATGTTTCCTGTTTCTTAAGGTAGGATTGTATTGCTATAAACTTCCCTCTTAGAACTGCTTTTGCTGCATCCCATAGGTTTTGGGTCGTCGTGTCTCCATTGTCATTTGTTTCTAAGTATTTTTTGATTTCCTCTTTGATTTCTTCAGTGATCACTTCGTTATTAAGTAGTGTATTGTTTAGCCTCCATGTGTTTGTATTTTTTACAGATCTTTTCCTGTAATTGATATCTAGTCTCATAGCGTTGTGGTCAGAAAAGATACTTGATATGATTTCAATTTTCTTAAATTTGCCAAGGCTAGATTTGTGACCCAATATATGATCTATCCTGGAGAATGTTCCATGAGCACTTGAGAAAAATGTGTATTCTGTTGTTTTTGGATGGAATGTCCTATAAATATCAATTAAGTCCATCTTGTGTAATGTATCATTTAAAGCTTGTGTTTCCTTATTTATTTTCATTTTGGATGATCTGTCCATTGGTGAAAGTGGGGTGTTAAAGTCCCCTACTATGATTGTGTTACTGTCGATTTCCCCTTTTATGGCTGTTAGTATTTGCCTTATGTATTGAGGTGCTCCTATGTTGGGTGCATAAATATTTACAATTGTTATATCTTCTTCATGGATCGAACCCTTGATCATTATATAGTGTCCTTCTTTGTCTCTTGTAATAGTTTTTACTTTAAAGTCTATTTTGTCTGATATGAGAATTGCTACTCCAGCTTTCTTCTGATTTCCATTTGCATGGAATATCTTTTTCCATCCCCTCACTTTCAGTCTGTATGTGTCCCTAGGTCTGAAGTGGGTCTCTTGTAGACAGCATATATATGGGTCTCGTTTTTGTATCCATTCAGCCAGTCTGTGTCTTTTGGTGGGAGCATTTAATCCATTTACATTTAAGGTAATTATCAATATGTATGTTCCTATTACCATTT
>NC_041226.1:29980414-29992018 GCF_002837175.3 Physeter macrocephalus | reverse complement strand
GCACAGTCTCCAGAAGCACAGGTTCAGTGGCCAAGGCTCATGGGCCCAGACGCTCTGCGGCATGTGGGACCTTCCTGGACCGGGGCATGAACCAATGTCCCCTGCATTGGCAGGCGGATTCTCAACCACTGTGCCACCAGGGAAGCCCAGAAATATATCCTTTATAGTCAGCAATTTCATTATATTTAAAAATATAGATAATATGATGAAACACAATTTTTACGTTTCTAGCTATTAAGAAAACAAAAAAACTTAGAATTAGCTTTTACGTCATTCACGCATTAGTTAAATTTCAAATTCATATTTAAAAAGCATAATAAATTTTCAAACTATAAAAATATAGGTGTTTTTGTAGTCTGTTAGGATGTCACCACTGATCTTGTAGAAATCTATTTTATACTAACAAATTTGACAATTTGGATGAATAGGAAAACTCCCCAAAATATACAATTTACCAAATCTAATAATAGGATAAATAGAACATTTGAATAGTATATCTAGGACAAAAATTGCATCATTCAAGTCATTTGACAAAGAAATCCCAGGCTCACCTTGCTACTGGATGCATCAGGAAATTCTTCTAAATATTTAATCTTATTTCTAAACTTAATTCAATTTTATGCAAGTCATTTAAAGAATAGAAAAATTTAAAAATGACACCCAACTTTTTTGAGACCAGCATAAATTTGATTCTGTCTAACTTCCTATTAGACAGAGAAGAACTGACAGGATTTGTTTTGGAGTAAGAGATCTAGTTTCAAACATCTGTTCTGTCACTTCCTGCTATGACTGAGAGCAAGCTATTTTACCTTTTGAAAATCATGTCTCCAAATATTTTTCTGATTAACAATGTGATTATATATATATATGCATTATATGTATGGAGAGAGAGAGAAAGAAGAAAGAGAACATAAATTATTCACACATTACTTGGAATATACTAAATGCTCTTATATGATAATTTTAATAGTAACATATTTGCTAAGTACATCTATTTGATAATAATTATTATTACCATTATTATTTTTTTCAAACAGAATTATATCTAGATGCAAGAAAAGTGATTCGAATTGTCCTTTAAAAAAAGCTCCTCCCTTTTCTTTATATGTTTAATAACAGGCATAAGATGTATGAATAAAACTTCTTTGATAAATATTTCAGTCACTTATTTGGATAGACATTTTAAGCATCTTACATCCCATCTGCTAATATATATTTATTATATTCTCTTATTTGAATTTTAAAAATCTATATTTGTAAATTAAGGATATATTATTCCATTCCTTAAACAATAAACTACCCCAGTCCTCAAACAAATTTCATGAAGTTCTGATTATTATATGTTTTTGCTTGTCATCTTTCTCCACCCCTCCTGGAGGCTCTGTGACAAGTATTAATGATTTTTCTCTATGGAAAGGAAATGGTAAGTAGTAGTTCTTTCTAGACCTGGAATCTATCAATATATGACACATGACTCAGATATTGTCACATGTGCTATGGTAACTATCTGAGTATAAACTGGAGGTGTGTTATGGCCAAAACACCTCCATGTGTGTAAGTTTAAAGAGCATTTATACTTCTTAGAGTCTTTATATGTGAATCTGGGCCAGAGTGCTTCCTGTTTTGACCAGAAAGGACGTACGGAGCACTTTAGAAGTCTTAAACCTCTCTCTGCCTTTTTCTCCTCTGTCTCCTTGAAAGCTGTAGCAAAGTTTCCTACTGGCTAAGTCCTCTGAATTCTGTGAGTCTGATATAACCACCTTATCCTTGTGCTGTCTCACATTGGCATTGTTAGCAACATTGTCTTCTAGACAGTTTTAGCTGCCTTAACAGAATACCATAGACTGGATAGATTATAAAAAACAAATATTTATTTCTTACATATCTGGAGGCTGAGAAGTCTAAGCTCACGGTACTTGCAAATTCATGTGGTGGCTGGTAAGGGCACACTTTCTGGTACATAGGTGGAGCTGTGTCCTCGCATGTGGAAAGCTCCAAGGGAACTCTCCTTGGTCTCTTTTATGAGGGCACTAATCCCATTCATGACAGAACTCTCTTGATCTAATCACCTCTCAAAAGTCCCATCTCTTGCTACCATCAATGTGGGGCAGAGGTTTAATCTTATGAATTTAGTGGGGGACACATTCAAAACATAGCACAGACCCATCAATCATAATGGCTGAGGTAAGGGAAAAAGAGAAACATGGTCAGGACTTGATTCTAGAATGACTGTTTACACAATCTCCATATAAAGTGGCAAAGGCTTGGAGTGGATTATAGGTGATAAGTTTATGAAAATAACTTGGAAGAAATAGAACTAGACCTGTCAGAGATTGGTAAGTGCAAGAAATGCAAGACAGATGTTAAATAAGAAAAACATTCCATTCCCTGATATTTGTTAAGAGCTCTGGTAAAAGCTAGATTTCTAAAAAAGGAGGCTATAGTAGTTCTAGAAAAATCCTTTCTCTGGAAGCCTCCTTAAATGTTGGAAGCCTCCTTAAATGTTGGCTAACTGGGCAGATGGTACCTTAACTCACAAAGTAACTCAATTGAAACCATTTGAAATAATCTGAAACTAAAAAAAAAACAAAACAAAACAAAAAAAAAAAACTGTATAGTTAGGTGGAAACCATGGTCATGTAACTACAGAATGCAGAGAGTATCTTGTTATAAAGTTAAAATGTTTTTTTGAAGAAATGGTAAGGTGAAGTATGCTGAGTCATTACTGATTTAGTTTTAGCAATAACAAATAGGACCAAATTATCATATGGCTAATTCCAGATACTATTGAATGAAAAGGATTATTGGGGCTGTTGATGGGTCCCCAGATGGCTGCAAATTTTATATGCAGAAAATTTAGCATGGTATGACAATATTACTGCTGCAGAAGGTGAAGGTGGGGATTGGGAAGATCTACACTGAAGAAGAAAATTGGCCTGTTTCCTTGTTGACTTAAAAGTAGAATTTAATTTTTTTTTTGCAAATAGATGGAAAAATGGAGCACAAACAGATCTAGGCTGGCTGTATGGTGGCTAATCTATCACAGTTATTTTCATGTTCATGACGAAGATAGTGTTAAAAATTGTACATATCATGGACATGATGAAAACAGTAGAACCTGTATGCTACCATAGTTACACTTGAGAATGTCATTTCACTAAGACACCCTTACCCTCATTTTGGAGTTGAGATTTCATAGGACTTGTCAGTAATTCTTCTGAGACTGTGCTTACCCTTTTCCATTAACTTTTTTGTTTGTTTGTTCTCCTTTTCTCTGCTCTCTTTTAAAATCTTTGTTCTATGTGATAGGTTTGAAGTAGGGAAATGTACTTTTGTGCTTTTAATATCCTTTATTTCACCAAATCAACTGGAGTACAAAGAAAGACATCTTAATTTTGTTAGTAATATCCTAATTAATTAATGTCTACACTACCAGTAACACATTTAGTGAGCACTTTATATTCTCTCTGGCTGTACCCACTCATTTTGTATCTTTCCTCCTACACTCAATTGTATCAGTTTTAGATAAGAGACTTTCATAGTGTCCTACACATGATATGCCTTTAGAAGAGTTGATGAAAGTAATGAGAAGAGGGAGATAAATACACCATAGCTTTTTTAAAATGTCGCCTTATATGTGTATGTTGCAAATCTGAAGCAACCTCTTTCTGGCCTTCTTTTCCTACTCCTTTACATTCCAACAGTCCACTTGCTTCCTGGAACTGTTTTAAAGGTGAACTGTCTAATTTCTGAAATGTGATTTGCCGTGCTCTTTTCATTTTTTGTCCCTAAGCTTTAGAAGATCGGAGTGACTATGCTTACATTGCTAGTGGTGAAAAATACCATATTTATGGAGTTTTCAATTCTATTTCCCTAGAGATTCTCTACAGAATTTACATTGCCAGAACTGTCAAGAACTCCAATGAGATGGTGATCCTCTATGGCTGAAAATTTGGCTGCAAATCAGTACAGTTGAAAAATGATTAGGGGGATGGTTTATTACTGTCCATGGAAAAGGGGACTGCATGATTTCTTTAATTTTGAAAAGGCTTTGGGAATTCCTTTTAATGTAACATTATCACAATTGAGAAATTAGAGTTAAGGAAGGATTTATTATATCATCAATGTCACTGACAAGGAATGCCTGGTTTTTACTTCTGGAAATAACTTTCCTCTATTAATATCCCAGCAACTAGATTAAGTTTTTTCCATAATGATTCACAGGAGACTTATGAACGGCACATTTTAATATTACATTAGTTGAAATGTTACATTAAAAACAAACTAATTAATCATGGAATTAAAATGCTTTTTATACCAAGGGAAATTATTAATATCCTGTTTTGTTTTACATTTTCTTAGAGATTATTCATAGGTTAAACTACACGTACATCACATATAGACACCCACATCTATACACACATCTACATATACATACAGTGAAACATTTTTGTGTTCATTAGCTTGTCTTCTGCTGACTGCTTTTAATATCAGTTTATATCTATTTTTTAATGCCATATCCATGTAAAGCCAGGCAATTGATTTTATCCGTTTGCTTTGTGAACATTGAATTAGCAAAAAAAAAAGTTGTGTTAATAAAGGGTTAATGGGAATTGACCAAAATGTGGTGTTTATAAATTTACCCAGTAATGGATATTATACTATACTGCTTCATGTACAATGCTTGGTTGGACATTTAACATTATTTTGTTCTTGTAACCCTTATTTTAATATAATTCATTGGCTAATAAATAACCTCCCGTTTTATTTTTTGTCCTCATTCTTTGAGACAAATAATTTAGATAGGTGAGGATGCCTTTATATTATTGTAATCAAGTCCTACTGCACAAGAATCTAATTTTAGCTTTAAGTTTTCTCTGGTTTATTTCATCATTTGCTAATTTTATAATTTAATTTTCAGAGGACCATCACTTATCCTTTATTATATAGCTTTTTGCAGTAAGTAGATCTATAATTTTATATTCCAAATATCATGTATGTTTCATTTTGTCTTTTAAAATAATTCATATAAACTGTTTCCCCTTTGGAAGCTTAATGTAGTATTCAATGAAACAGCAGCTTTAATTCACATCTATATATCTTTTCCTGAACTTTTGACAAATTCTGAAGTTAAAGTTCTATGTGGAAGTTACTTATAATAGATATGAGATGATATTAACACAGACCAAGAAAAGAAGTTAGAGTGTTATGTGAATATACATAGAAATATACTGTCCAAGATGCAAATTATTTTATCCTAATTATTTGTAACTATGAAACATTTATTGACTGACCACTGCTGTATCTAAGATATCTTAGTGCACATTAAAGACATAAAAATGTGGGAAAGGGATCCCTAATTACAATACAAAAATACAAAATGGTTGTATTTATTTCTATAGAAAGCAACATTTGTATTTACTTTTATTACATTAGATAATGCAAATAAAAACCAAATTTATAAGTAAGACGTCTAAATGTGGAAGTAAAGTTGAAGTTAGAATATGCATTCTGAGTTTATATGTGATAAAGAAACTTTGCATTATTGAATGAGGAGAGATTTAGTGAGCCATAATAATATGTATGAAACATTTATTTCTCCTTATAATTCTCCTCAAAAAATGTAAAATAAAAGGAAATATATAGATACTATGGTTTAATTGAAAAAGCATCTATTTTGGAGAATGAAAGTCTGAGTTGAAAAAGTGCATGCTGTCAATTCCTTTGAGCACCATGCTTTAACATTTTGAGACTCAGCTTATGATGCTTAAAAGGTCATAATTATATTTAGCCCAATGCCTTGCCATGATTAGATATTACTTATATTCAAGCCCAGATTGCTCTTATTTTAAAAAGACAAAACTCCATAGTAACAATGGAAATTGAATAAAATTTAATTTTCTGTTAGTTTGAGAAATATTTCTTAATTAGCACACTGATTTGAAATAAATTGTAATAAGTAACAATATTTTATTTTTAAAAAATCTGAGTCCTGTCTGTAATTATATTTGATCAAGTTCTGATGCTCCCCCAGATCTGCTACTGAAGACATTTGTCAGCCATACCACTCTGCCTGGATGCTGTTCACTGAGGGAAAAGATTTCTCTATTGTTTCAGCAATAATGAACTCAAAGTAAACATACCAGTGGGGAATAAATATGTAAAAGATATATCTATAAGATCAGAAAAGGAAGTCAACAAGGGAAAAAAGCCATTCTAGGGATTAGGATTTTTCTTTTTTAAGTTTATCTGAAAAATCTTCATAATATCCATTCTGTCTGTGATTGCAATAGGGATGCTGTAGGGAACATTACCACAATCCATTAAAGCCAAATTAAAATAATTTCTGATTAACCCTAGAAATTAGGGCATGTATTGTGAATGACTGCCTTCTCTTCTCTTTGTTTCAGAGAGAAGGACTCCAGTTAAGTCAATGTGGACACAGAATAGATAAGCTGCCTGTTGATAGGTGATGGGCCTAGAGAGATGTCTTGACTTCTGCCAAGTTACTTAACATTTATGGGTCTCTATTTCTCCGTCTGTTTTTTATAAGGATTAAATGTACAGTCTTTAGAATAGTGACACATATAAAATGTTTTTTTAATCTTCTACCTATTGTTATTCTTCTTATAATAGAAAAGCTTATATTCTATAGATGTTCCAAACTGTGTCTTGTAAGCCAAATAGAGCATGCAGTTGGGTTTTGCATAGTCTACACTGTTAGCACCACATAATGCTTTTAGATTGAGTTTAATATCATCATTGATATTGGGATATTTCACTCACAAAAAAATATATTCTGTTGAAAAATTGGATTATATATTAATTATATGTTCATAATATTTTTTGCTAATATAATAGTCTAGATTTAAGGAAAAGCTGTTCCCAGTCTAGACAGGGATTCACAATCACCAGGTTTACATAGATCTAACCATTCACAGTTATCATTCTACTTAGAGGATGCTTATTTATAATGTCTCCTACAACCCACTCTGTTGTTGAGTCTCTGTTACCTTTTCTGGTCCCAGGTGGCATGCAAAAATTGAGGCCTGGCACAAACATTTCACTTCAAGGCCCTTCCAATTATGCTTCAGCTATGATTCCCCCTCTCACTTTTTTAACCTCTTGTTCTCTATTGTTTACAGTTTTACATGTTGGAAACTATTTTGTTTGACTATTGTACCACAGAAGGGGCTAGAAGGAAATGAGTTAACAATTCTGTCCCTGACCGGTTCAAAATATATTTTTTTAATTATTTTAGAGGGAAATCCACCTGTTGTTTTTCTTTTCTATGCATTTCTTGGGAGGGAAGAAATTTTGTTTTCATTTTCATCTTTTCAGCCTCTGCACTCTAGATTTATGCATGAGTAATTGGTGGAGTCAATTACATCAAACTCCTCTTGGTTCTGTCTGCCTGTTCTGGTTAAGCATATGGCATGTTATGAGTAATCAAGACTGTATTCTAAATTCAATCTTTTCTATCATTCATTTAATGGAAAACTTCTCCAGGCAAGAGCAAGCATTCAGTGTTTTTGCCAGACTTTGATTTTTCTATATTCTCAAGGATATTTTAAAGAGAGATGTAAAAATTTCATATTTAGTAAATAAAAAAGATTGTCATGATGTTATTATTAGCAGAAATTATCTGTTTACCTGTCTATCTGTGCTACTCTTTCTTAAATTCTTTGAGATCTGGTCTTTGAGTCCCTAAAGCCTAGAACAGTTACTGACATACAAGAGCCCTTCAGTATATATTTACTGAATGAGTTTTACCTCTGAGAATTGCACCTGCTCTGAATTGATTTAATGTCTGTCTTTGTGATGCTTTTGTTAGTCTGTGAAAACAGTAAATATCTTAGATCTTCTAGATCAGTATCCCCAGGGCAATGTTTGATTTTGCTTTATAAACAAAAGTAAAAGTTAAAAGGTGTACAAGAAAACAGAGAAGGGAAACAATAATCAATGACTCCTTTCACATAGAGGAGTTTGTGTTTCCCCTGACAAACTTCTATACCAGCTAGTCAAAGTTATCAAGTTCCTTTCCTGTAGAACATTGCATTGGTGTAATTGTCAAAATTTTAGTAAGGCAATATATTCCCTGAACTAGTGATAAAATGCGAACTTTTAACAATTCTTAGGAAACTGGAAATAAAATTATTTCTGAAAGAAATTGAACTAATGTAGCTCCCTTCTTAATTTCCAAGACTAAAGATATATGTTTGCAATTTGTAAACAAATAAATGTTAAGCTTCTCCTGAAAAACTGAGAATAACTTGGATATTTAATCAGAAGATAAAACTGGGAAATCAGAAATCCAGAAAAGATGCGGTACACATTGCATTTATAACGTAATTTAGCCAGTTGCTTTAAAACACTTGAAACAGTAATTCCACAATTTTATTTATTTTTTAATATGTTTATTGGAGTAAAATTGCTTTACAATGTTGTGTTAGTTTCTGCTGTATCACAAAGTGAAGAAGTATACGTATACGTATATCCCTATATCTCCTCCCTCGTGCGTCCCCCTCTCACCCTCCCTATCCCACCCCTCTAGGTGGTCACAAAGCACCGATCTGATCTCCCTGTGCTATGTGGCTGCTTCCTACTAGATATCTATTTTGCATTTGGCAGTGTATATATGTCCATGCCACTCTCTCACTTCATCTCAGCTTACCCTTCCCCCTCCCCATGTCCTCAAGTCAATTCTCTATGTCTGCATCTTTATTCCTGTCCTGATCCTAGGTTCATCAGAACCACTTAGTCTTCTTAGATGCCATATATATGTGTTCACATACGGTATTTGTTATTCTCTTTCTGACTTACTTCACTCTGTATGACAAACTCTAGGTCCATCCACCTCACTACAAAGAACTCTATTTCGTTTCTTTTTATGGTTGGGTAATATGCTACATCATCTCTATCCATTCATCTGTCGATGGACACTTAGGTTGCTTCCATACCCTGGCTATTGTAAATAGTGCTGCAATTAATATTGTGGTACAAGACTCTTTTTGAATTGTGGTTTGCTCCAGGTATATGCCTAGGAGTGGGATTACTGGGTCATATGGTAGTTCTATTTTTCCTTTTTTAAGGAACCTCCATAATGTTCTCCATAGTGGCTGTATCAGTTTACATTCCCACCAACAGTGAAAGAGGATTCCTTTTCTCCACACCCTCTCCAGCATTTAATGTTTGTAGATTTTCTGATGATGCCCATTCTGACCGGTGTGAGGTGATACCTCATTGTAGTTTTGATTAGCATTTCTCTAATGATTAGTGATGCTGAGCATCCATTCATGTGTTTGTTAGCAATCTGTATATCTTCTTTGGATAAATATCTATTTAGCTCTTCTGCCCATTTCTTGATTGGGTTGTTTGCTTTTTTGATACTGAGCTGCATGTGCTGCTTGTATGTTTTGTAGATTAATCTTTAGTCAGTTGCTTCATTTGCAAATATTTTCTCCCATTCTGAGAGTTGTCTTTTCATCTTGTTTATGTTTTCCTTTGTTGTGCAAAAGCTCTTAAGTTTCATTAGGTCCCATTTGTTAATTTATGTTTTCATTTCCATTTCTGTAGGACGTGGGTCAAAAAGGATCTTGCATTGAAGTATGACATAGAGTGTTCTGCCTATGTTTTCCTATAAGAGTTTTATAGTGTCTGGCTTTAATCCATTTTGAGTTTGTTTTTGTGTATGGTGTTAGGGAGTGTTCTAATTTCATTCTTTTACATGTAGCTGTCCAGTTTTCCCAGCACAAATTATTGAAGAGATTGTCTTTTCTCCATTGCATATATTTGCCTCCTTTATCAAGGATAAGATGACCATATGTGTGTGAGATTTTCTCTGCGCTTTCTACCCTGTTCCATGAGCTATATTTCTCTTTTTGTGCTAGTGCCATATTGTCTTGATTACTGTAGCTTTGTATAATAGTCTGAAGTCAGGTAGCCTGATTCCTCCCAACTCCGTTTTCTTTCACAATATTGCTTTGGCTATTCAGGGTGTTTTTTGTTTCCATACAAATTGTAAATATTTTGTTCTAGTTATATGAAAAAGGCCATTTGTAGTTTGATAGGGATTTCATTGAATCTGTAGATTGCTTTGGGTAGTAGAGTCATTTTCACAATGTTGATTCTTCCAATCCAAGAACATGGTATACCTCTCCATCTATTTGTATCATCTTTAATTTCTTTCATCAGTGTCTTATAGTTTTCTACATACAGGTCTTTGTGGCCTTAGGTAGGTTTATTCCTAGGTATTTTATTCTTTTTGTTGCAGTGGTAAATAGGAGTGTTTCCTGAATTTCTCCTTCACATTTTTCATCATTACTGTATAGGAATGCCAGAGATTTCTGTGCAGTAATTTTGTATCCTGCTACTGTACCAAATTCTTTGATTAGCTCTAGCAGTTTTCTGGTAGCATCTTTAGGATTCTCTATGTTTATTATCATGTCATCTGAAAAGAGTGGCAGCTTAACTCCTCCTTTTCCTATTTTGATTCATTTTATTTCTTTTTCTTCTCTGATTGCTGTGGCTAAAACTTCCAAAACTTTGTTATATAATAGCAGTAAGAGTGGGCAACCTTGTCTTGCACCTGATCTTAGTGAAAATGGTTTCATTGTTTTCCCCATTCAGAAAAATGCTGGCTGTTTGTTTCTCATATATAGCTTCTATCATGTTGAGGTAAGTTCCCTCTATGCCTACTTTCTGGAAGGTTTTTATCATAAATGGGTGTTGAGTTTTGTCAAAAGCTTTTTCTGCATCTATTGAGATAATCATATGTTTTTTATCCTTCAATTTGTTAATATGGTGTATCACATTGATTCATTTACATATACTGAAGAATCCTTGCATTCCTGGGATAAACCTCACTTGATCATGTTGTATGATCCTTTTAATGTGTCATTGGATTCTGTTTGCTAGTATTTTGTTTACAATTTTTGCATCTATGTTCATCAGTAATATTGGCCTGTAGTTTTCCTTTTTTGTGACATCTTTGTCTGGTTTTGTTATCACGGTGATGGTGGTCTCATAGAATGAGTTAGGGAGTGTTCCTCCCTCTGCTATATTTGGAAGAGTTTGAGAAAATTACGTGTTAGCTCTTCCCTAAATGTTTGATAGAATTTGCCTGTGAATCCATCTACTCCTGGGCATTTTTTTGTTGGAAGATTTTTAAACACAGTTTCAATTTTAGTGGTTGTGATTGGTCTGTCTCTACTTTCTATTTCTTCCAGGTTCAGTCCTGGAAGGTTGTGCTTTTCTAAGAATTTGTCCATTTGTTCCAGGTATCCGTTTTATTGGCATATAGTTGCTTTTAGTAATCTCTCATGGTCCTTTGTATTTCTGCAGTGTCAGTTGTTTCTTCTCCTTTTTCATTTCTACTTTTGTTGATTTGAGTCTTCTCTCCTTTTTTCTTGATGAGTCTGGCTAAAGGTTTAGCAATTTTCTTTATCTTCTCAAAGAACACGATTTTAATTTTGTTGATCTTTGCTATCATTTCCTTCATTTCTTTTTCATTTATTTCTGATCTGATCTTTATGATTTCTTTCATCCTGCTAACTGTGGGCTTTTTTGTTATTGTTGTTCTTCTTTCTCTAATTGCTTTAGGTG
>NC_041226.1:29970415-29980367 GCF_002837175.3 Physeter macrocephalus | reverse complement strand
TTTTATTGGCATATAGTTGCTTTTAGTAATCTCTCATGGTCCTTTGTATTTCTGCAGTGTCAGTTGTTTCTTCTCCTTTTTCATTTCTACTTTTGTTGATTTGAGTCTTCTCTCCTTTTTTCTTGATGAGTCTGGCTAAAGGTTTAGCAATTTTCTTTATCTTCTCAAAGAACACGATTTTAATTTTGTTGATCTTTGCTATCATTTCCTTCATTTCTTTTTCATTTATTTCTGATCTGATCTTTATGATTTCTTTCATCCTGCTAACTGTGGGCTTTTTTGTTATTGTTGTTCTTCTTTCTCTAATTGCTTTAGGTGTAAATTTAGGTTGTTTATTTGAGATTATCTTGTTTCTTGAGGTAGGATTTTATTGCTACAAACTGTCCTCTTAGAACTGCTTTTGCTGCATCCCATAGGTTTTGGGCCATCACGTTTTCATTGTCATTTGTTTCCAGGTGTTTTTTGATTTCTTCTTGATTTCTTCAGTGATCTCTTGGTTACTTAGTAGCATATTGTTTAGTCTCTATGTGTTTGCATTTTTTACAGTCTTTTTCCTGTAATTGATATTTAGTCTCATAGCACTGTGGTTGGAAAAGATACTTGATTCAATTTCAATATTCTTAATTTTACCAAGTCTTGATTTGTGACCCAAGATATGGTCTATCCTGGAGAATGTTCCATGAGCACATGAAAAGGAAGTGTATTCTGTTTTTTTTGGATAGAATGTCCTATAAATATCAGTTAAGTCCATCTTGTTAAATATGCCATTTAAAGCTTGTGTTTCCTTATTTATTTTCATTTTGGATGATCTCTTCATTGGTGAAAGTGGGGAGTTAACATCCCCTACTATTACTGTATTACTGTCGGTTTTCCCTTTTATGGCTGTTAACATTTGCCTTATATATTGAGGTCCTCCTATGTTGGGTGCATAAATATTTACATTTCTTATATCTTCTTCTGGAATTAATCCCTTGATCATTATATATTGTCCTTCTTTGTCTCTTGTAATAGTCTTCATTTTAAAATCTATTTTGACTGATAGGAGAATTGCTACTCCAGCTTTCTTTTGACTTCCATTTGTATGGAATATCTTTTTACATCCCCTCACTTTCAGTCTGTATGTGTCCCTATTTCTGAAGTGGGTCTCTTGCAGATAGCATATATATGGGCCTTCTTTTGTATCCATTCAGCCAGTCTTTGCCTTTTGGTTGGAGCATTTATTGCATTTACATTTAAGATAATTATCAATATGTATGTTTCTATCACCATTTTCTTAATTGTTTTGCGTTTGTTTTTGTAGGTCTTTTCCTTCTCTGTGTTTCCTGCCTAGAGAAGTTCCTTTAGCAGTTTTAGTAAAGCTGGTTTGGTGAGTTTGAAAAGCTTGTTTGAATTCTCTTAGATTTTGCTTGACTGTAAAGGTTTCAATTTTTCCGTAGAATCTGACTGAGGACCTTGCAGCATAGAGTAATCTTGGTCATAGATTTTACCCTTTCATCACTTTAAATATGTCCTGCCTCTCCCTTATGGCTTGTAGAATTTCTGCTGAAAGATCAGGTATTAACATTATGGGAATTCCATTGTACATTATTTGTTTCTTTTCTCTTGCTGCTTTTAATATTTATTCTTTTCATTTAATTTTTGATAGTTTGATTAATATGTGTATTGGCATGTTTCTCCTTGGATTTGTCCTGTAAGGGATTCTCTGATCTTCGTGTAATTGATTAACTTTTTCCTTTCCATTATTAGGAAAGTTTTCAACCTTAAACTCTTCAAATATTTTCTCCACCCCTTGTTACTTCTCTTCTTCTTCTGGGACCCCTATAATCTGTATGTTGGTACATTTAATGTTGTTCCACAAGTCTCTGAGGCTGTCCTCAATTCTTTTCATTCTTTTTTCTTTATTCTGCTCTTCAATAGCTATTTCCACAATTTTATCTTCCAGGTCACTTATCCATTCCTCTTCCTCAGTTATTCTGCTAACGATTCCTTTTACAGAATTTTTAATTTCATTTATTGTGTTGGTCATCTTTGCTTTTTTTGCTCTATATTTCTTCTAGGTCCTTGTTAAACGTTTCTTGTATTTTCTCCTTTCTATTTCCAAGATTTTGGATTATCTTTACTATCATTACTCTGAATTCATTTTCAGTTAGACTGCCTATTTCCTCTTCATTTGTTTGGTCTGGTGGGTTTTCCCCTTGTTCCATCATCTGCTGTGTATTTCTCTGTCTTCTCATTTTGCTTAACTTAGTGTGTTGGTATCTCCTTTTCACAGGCTGCAGGTTTGTAGTTCCTGCTGTTTTTGGTGTCTACCCTCAGTGGGAAAGTTTCATTCAGTGGGTTGTGTAGGCTTCCTGGTGGAGGAGACTGGTGACTGTGTTCTGGTGGATGAGACTGGACCTTCTCTTTGCTGGCAGGGACATAGCTGGTAGTGTGTTTTGGGGTGTCTGTGAACTTTGCATGATTTTAGGTAGCTTCCCTGATAATGGGTACAGTTGTGTTCCAGTCTTGCTAGTTTGGCATGGGGTGTCCAGCACTGAAGCGTGCTGGTCATTGAGTGGATATGGGTCTCAGCGTTAAGATGGAGAAATCTGGGAGAGGTACTGCCAATTGATATTACAGGGAGCTGTGAGGTCTCTGGTGGTCCAATGTCCTGAACTAGCCTCTCCAACTTCAGAGGCTCAGGCCTGACACCAGGCCAGAGCACCAAGACATTTTCAGCCACCTGGCTCAAAAGAAAAGGGAGAAATAAAAGAAAGAAAGGAAAATAAATAAAATTAAATAAACTTATTAAAATAAAAAAATAAAATTATTGAAATAAAAAATAAAAAAGTAATTTTAAAAAATTAGAGCAAACAAACCATTAAACAAATCCACCAATGATAACAAGCTCTAAAAACTACACTAAGATAAACATAAAAAACAGAAACAAATCGGTCGCATACAGCAAACCCCAAGTCTACACTTGCTCTTAAAGCCCACAGCCTCAATATTGGGATGACTTGGTGTCTATTCTGGCATTCCACAGATGCAGGGTACATCAAGTTGATTGTGGCAATTTAATCTGCTGCTCCTGAGGCTGCACGGAAAAATGCCCTTTTCTCTTCTTTGTTCGCACAGCTCCTAGGGTTCAGCTTTGGATTTGGTCCTGCCTCTGCATGTTAGTCGCCCTCTGGCATCTGTTATTTGCCCAGACAACAAGGGTTTAAAGGAGCAACTGATTACTGGGCTCTGGCTCACTCAGGCCGGAGAGAGGGAAGCGTATGGAATGCAGGGTGAGCCTACAGCAGCAGAGACCAGCATGACATTGCCACAGCCTGAGGTGTGCCGTGTGTCTCCCAGGGTAGTTGTCCCTGGATCACGGGACCCTGGCAGTGCCAGGTTGCACAGGGTCCCTGGAAGAGTGGGGTCGATAGTGACCTGTGTTTGCACACAGGATTCTTGGTGTCTGCAGCAGCAACCTTTGTGTTTCATGCCTGTGTCTAGTGTCCCTGCTGATAGCCACGTCTTGTACCACATCTCTGAAGCTTGTTTAGGTTGTGGTCTGAATCCCCTCTCCTTACACACCCTAAAACAATAGTCTCTTGTCTCTTAGGCAGTTCCAGATGCTTTCCCATACTCATTCCTAGTTAGCTGTGGTTCACTAGCCCCTTTCAGGCTGTGTTTACACAGCCAACACTGGTCCTCTCCCTGGGGTGTGACCTCCAAAGCCGGAGCCTCAGCTCCCAGCCCCCACCCACCGCAGTGGGTGAGCAGACAAACCTCTCAGGTTAGTGAGTTCTGGTCAGTACCAGTCCTCTGTGTGAGAATCTCTCCACTTTTCCCTCTGCACACCTGTTGCTGAGCTCTCTTCCATGGCTCCGAAGCTTCTCCCCACACACCTCCATCTCCACAAGTGAAGGGGCTTCCTAGTGTGTGGAGACTTTTCTTCCTTCACAGATCCTTTCCAGAGTTACAGGTCCCATGCTTATTTTTTTGTCTCTGTTTTATTCTTTTTTCTTTTGCCCTACCCAGGTATGTGGGTATTTTCTTGCCTTTTGGGAAGTCTGAGGTCTTCTCCCAGCGTTCAGTAGGTGTTCTGTAGGAGTTGTTCCACATGTAGATGTATTTTTGAGGTATTTGTGGGGAGGAAGGTGATCTCCATGTCTTACTCCTCTTCCATCTTGAAGGTCCTCTGTAATTCCACACTTTTAAAGGAAAGTTTGTGAAAAAGCTCCAGCAGCAATTGTTACTTTGGTAATGCCATTGTGAAAATCCCTTTCAAGTTACACTTAATTTTGCAGGAAAATTTCCTGGGGGGAAATATGAAATTAAATCAAATAATTATTTTGATCCAAACCTTGTTATTGTACAGCTTATTTAAATGGAATATTTTTCTTCTTTGTTAATGTCATTTAATATCAATATATTTGTGAGAAAATAAGCTTATATTGCAGTCATCAGAGATTTCCTTTAAGTTGTACCTCAGTAGTGATAAATGCTGGCCTGGAAATTTTTAAAAACGTACACCACACCCATGTGTTTGTCAAATAACAGTGTTATAAGTGCTAATGTCATAAAGTATTGTTATTATACACATTTCTATCTCTGTGTGTCTACACACACAGAAAAACAACAAAATGTAGTAGTGTGATTTTAAATTCCTGAAATCTGAATCAAAACTTAGAACTCTTGGCAATTTATTGTAAGATCAGTTAAATTATTTGTAATCAGTATTATTTGCTATAAAAAGATCAACAATATATAACAAGTTTTATTTAATTTACATATTTAATGTCAGGGTCAAACAGGATAATATGTTTAAAATTCTTTTGAAAAGGCTTAAATAATATTTGTTTGTAAGCATTTTTATAAAGCTCTTTAGATAAGTTATTTTTAATATTTCTCAAGTTGCTATGCTCTACAAAAATCATACAAGTTACTAAATATAATTTTCTATATCT
The DNA here is from genome assembly GCF_002837175.3 of Physeter macrocephalus. Taxonomy (NCBI): domain Eukaryota; kingdom Metazoa; phylum Chordata; class Mammalia; order Artiodactyla; family Physeteridae; genus Physeter; species Physeter macrocephalus. The sequence continues at coordinate 29,975,427 of NC_041226.1, read as the reverse complement.
TTGTTAAACTTTCTCTTATTTCAGAGATCTTTCCAAAAAGTCTGCAATTGCACTGTAGCTGTACTTCCCTAGAGAAAAGTTAACACCTATCCTTCTGAAACTGTTACAAAAAATTGCAGAGGAAGGAAAACTTCTGAACTCATTCTAGAAGGCCACCATCACCCTGATAACAAAACCAGACAAAGATACCACAAAAAGAAAATTATAGGCAAATATCACTGATGTACATATGTGCAAAAATCCTTAGCAAAATACTAGCAAATCGAATCCAACAATACATTAAAAAGATCATACACCGTGATCAAGTGAGATTTATCCCAGGAGTGAAAGCACTTTTCAATATCTACAAATCAATCAGTTTTATACACCACATTAACAAATTGAAGAATAAAAACCATATGATCATCTCAATAGATGCAGAGAAAATTTTGGTAAAATTCAACGGCCACTTGTGATAAAAACTCTTTAGAAAGTGAGCATAGAGGGAACTTACATCAACATAATGAAGGCCATACATGACACTCCCACAGGTAACATCATACTGAACAGCAAAAAGCTGAAAGTATTCCCCCTATGATCAGGAAAAAGCATGCCCACTCTCGCCACTTTTACTCCTATTTTTGAAAGTCCTAGAAACAGCATTCAGAGAAGAAAAATAAATAAAAATAATTCAAAAGAAAGGAAAAGAAGAAGTAAGATTGTCACAGTTTGCAGATGAAAGGATTCTATACATAGAAAATCCTAGAGTCACTACCAGGAAAATACTAGAGCTTATCAATGAATTCAATAACATTGCAGGATACAAAATTAAACACAGAAATCTGTTGCGTTACTAGACACTAACAACAAAATATCAGAAAGACAAATTAAGGAAAAATCGTACTTACCATCACATCAAAAAGAGTAAAATAACCAAGAATAAACCTACCTAAGGAGGCAAATATGAGTACTCTGAAAACTAAAAGACACTGATGAAAGAAAATGAAGACCTCACAAACAGATGGAAAGTTTTACTGTGTTCTTGGGTTGTAAGAATCAGTATTGTTACAATGACTCTATGGGGGGGACCTGCAAGATGGCAGAGGAGTAAGACATGGAGATCACCTTCCTCCCCAAAAATATCTCAAAAATGCATCTACATATTTAACAACTCCTACAGAACACCTACTGAATGCTGGGAGAAGACCTCAGAATTCCCAAAAGGCAAGAAAATACCCACATACCTCAGTAGGGCAAAAGAAAAAAGAAAAAACAGAGACAAAATAACAGGGATGGGACTGGCACCTCTGGGAGGGAGCTGTGAAGGAGGCAAAGTTTCCACACACTAGGAAGCCCCTTCACTGGCAGAGACCGCAGGTGTGCAGTGGGGAAGCTTTGGAGCCACAGAGGAGAGCGCAGTAATGGGTGCAGAGGGAAAAGTGGAGAGATTCCCACACAGAGGATGGGTGCTGACCAGCACTCACTAGCCTGAGAGGCTTGTCTGCTCATCCACCAGGGTGGGTAGTGGCTGGGAGCTTAGGCTTGGGATTTGGAGGCCAAATCCCAGGGAGAGGACTGGGGTTGGCTGTGTGAACACAGCCTGAAAGGGGCTAGTGCACCTCAGCAAGCCAGGCGAGAGTCCAGGCTAAGGTCTAGATCTGCCTAAGATGCAAGAGACCATTGTGTTGGGGTGTGTGAGGAGAGGGAATTCAGAGCAGCACCTAAACGAGCTTCAAAAATGGGTGTGAGCCATGGCTATCAGCTCGGACCACAGAGACAGGCATGAAACACTAACACTGCTGCTGCAGCCACCAAGAATCATGTGGGCAAGCCCAGGTCACTATCCACAGCCCCCACATCCCTGGGAGCCTATGCCACAAATACCAGGGTCCCATGATCCAGAGGCAACTATCCCGTGATAACAAACAGTGCACCTCAAAACATTGCAATGTCATGGTGGTCTCTACTGCCACAGGCTCACCCCATATTCCAATGATAACTACCATACCCCTCCATTCCCCAGACCTGGGCATGCAAGAGCCCTGCAATCTGTTGCTGTTTTAACTCCCCCTCCTGTTTGGATGGGGAACAGATGCCTGAGGGCAACCTACATGCAGAGGTGGGACCAAAACCACAACTGAACCTGAGGAGTTGTGCAAAAAAAGAAGAGAATGGGAAATTTATCCATGCAGCCTCAGGAGCAGTGGATTAAATCTCCACAATCAACTTGATATATGCTGCATCTGTGGAATGACTGAATAGACAATGAACCATCTCAAAATTGAGGCAGTGGACATTGGGAGCAACTGTAGACTTGGGGTTTGCTGTATGCGGCTGATTAGTTTCTGATTTATATGCTTGTCATAGTTTAGTTTTTAGCACTTGTTATGATTGCTGGATTTGTTTATTGGTCTGGTTTCTCTCTTCTTTTTTTTATTACTATTTAAATTTTTTTAATTTTAATATTTTTTAAATTTTAACAACTTTTATTTTCTTTCTTTCTTTCTTTCTTTCTTTCTTTTTCTTTCTTTCTTTCTTTCTTTCTTTCTTTCTTTCTTTCTTTCTTTTTTTCTTATTTTTCTCACTTTTCTTCTGAGCTGTGTAGCTGACAGGGTCTTGGTGGTCTGGCTGGGTGTCAGGCCTGAGCCTCTGAGGTGGGAGAGATGAGATCAGGAAACTGGACAACAGACCTCCCAGCACCACGTAATATCAATTGGTAAGAGCTCTCCCAGAGATCTCCATCTCAATGCTAAGACCCAGCTCCACCCAATGGCCAGCAAGCTCAAGTGCTGGATGCCCTATGCCAAACAACTAGCAAGAGAGGAACACAACCCCATTCATTAGCAGAGAGGCTACCTAAAATCATACTAAGTTCACAGACAACTCAAAACACACCACCGGATGCATCCCAGCCCACCAGAGAGAAAAGAACCAAACCCACTCACCAGAACATATGCACCAGTCCCCTCCACCAGGAAGCCTACAAAACACAGTAAATCAACCTTACCCACTGGGGGCAGACACCAAACACAATGGGAACTACAAACCTGTAGCCTGTGAAAAGGAGACACCAAGCACGGTAAGTTAAGCAAAATGAGAACACAGAGAAATACACTGCAGAGGAAGGAACAAGGTAAAAACCCACCAGAAAAAACAAATGAAGAGGCAATAGGCAGTCTATCTGAACAAGACTTCAGAGTAATGATAGTAAAGATGATCCAATCTTGGAAATAGAATGGAGAAAATATAAGAAACGTTTACAAACACCTAGAAGAACTAAAGAGCAAAAAAACAATGATGAACAACACAATAAATGAAATTAAAATTTCCCTAGGAGGAATCAATAGCAGAATAACTGAGGCAGAATAAAGGATACGAGACCAGGAAGATAAAATAATGAAAATAACTACCACAGAGCAGAATAAAGAAAAAGAATGAAAAGAATTGAGGAGAGTCTCAGAGACTTCTGGCACAACATTAAATGCACCAACATTCGAATTATAGGGGTCCCAGAAGATGAAGAGGTAAAGAAAGGGACAGAGAAAATATTTGAAGAGATTATAGTTGAAAACTTCCCTAATATGGGAAAGGAAATAGTCATTCAAGTCCAGGAGGCTCAGAGAATCACTTACAGGAGAAATCCAAGGAGAAACACACCAAGATACATACTAATCAAACTATCAAAAATTAAATATAAAGAAAAAAATACTAAAAGCAGCAAGGGAAAAGCAACAAATAACATAGAATGGAATCCCCTTGGGGAAAACAGCTTATCTTTCAGCAGAAACTCTACAAGCCATAAGAGAGTGGCAGGAATATTTAAAGTGATGAAAGGGAAAAACCTACAACCAAGATTACCCTACCCAGCAAAGTTCTCATTCAGATTTCATGGAGAAATCAAAAGCTTTACAGACAAGTGAAAGTTAAGAGAAATCAGCACCACAAAAAAAGTTTTACAACAAATGCTAAAGGAACTTCTCTAGGCAGGAAACACAAGAGAAAGAAAAGACCTACAAAAGTATACCCAAAACAAATTAAGAAAATGGTAATAGGATTATACATATTGATAATCACCTTAAATATAAATGGATTAAATGCTCCAACCAAAAGGCATAGACTGGCTGAATGGACACAAAAACAAGACCCATATATATATGCTGTCTACAAGATACAACATAGGAGCACCTCAATACATAAGGCAAATGCTAATAGCCATGAAAGGGAAAACCAATAGTAATACAGTAATAATAGGGGATATTAATTCTCCACTTTCACCAATGCAGAGATCATCCAAAATGAAAATAAATAAGGAAAAAATTGAATGGATACAAAAACAAGACCCATATATATATGCTGTCTACAAGATACCCACTTCAGACCTAGGGACACATACACACTGAAAGTGAGGGGATGTAAAAAGATATTCCATGCAAATGGAAATCAAGAGAAAGCTTGAGTAGCAATTCTCATATCAGACAAAATAGACTTTAAAATAAGACTATTACAAGAGACAAAGAAGAACACTACATAATGATACATTCCATCCAAAACCAACAGAATACACTTTCTTCTCAAGTGCTCCTGGAACATTCTCCTGGATAGATCATATCAGTCACAAATCAAGCTTTGTTAAATTTAAGGAAATTGAAATTTTATCAAGTATCTTTTCTGACCACAACACTATGAGACTAGATATCAATTCCTGGAAAAAATACTCTAAAAAATGCAAACACATGGAGACTAAACAATATGCTACTAAATAACCAAGAGCTCACTGAAGAAATTGAAAAATACGCAGAAAAAATGACAATGAAAACATGATGACCCAAAACCTATGGGAAGCAGCAAACAGTTCTAAGAGGGAAGTTTAGAGCAATACAATCCTACCTCATGAAACAAGAAAAATATCAAATAAACAACCTAAATTCACATGTAAAGCAATTAGAGAAAGAAGAACAAAAAAAACCCCAGGGGCTTCCCTGGTAGCGCAGTGGTTGTGTGTCCGCCTGCCGATGCAGGGGAACTGGGTTCGC
>NC_041226.1:29968981-29970316 GCF_002837175.3 Physeter macrocephalus | reverse complement strand
GGAGCCTGTGCTCCGCAACGGGAGAGGCCGCAACAGAGGGAGGCCCGCATACCACAAAAAAAAAAAAAAAAAAAAAAAAAAAACCAAAATTAGCAGAAGGAAAGAAATCCTAAAAATCAGATGAGAAATAAATGAAAAAGAAATGAAGAAAATGATAGCAAAGATCAAGAAAGCTAAAAGCTGGTTCTTAAAGAATATTAAAAAATTGCTAAACCATTAGCCAGATTCATCAAGAAAAAAGGGGAGAAGGCTCAAATCAACAGAATTTAGAAATGAAAAAGAAGTAACAAATGACACTGCAGAAATACAAAGGATCATGAGACATTACTACAGGCAACTATATGCCAATAAAATGGACTTCTGGAAGAAATGGACAAATTCTTAGAAAAGCACAACCTTCTGAGACTGAACCAGGAAGAAATAGAAAATATAAACAGACAAATCACAACCACTGAAATTGAAAGTGTGTTTAAAAATCTTCCAAAAAGCAAAAGCCCATGACCAGATAGCATCACAGGTGAATTCTATCAAACATTTAGAGAAGAGCTAACAACTATACTTCTCAAACTCTTCCAAAATATAGCAGACGGACGAACACTCCCAAAAACATTCTATGAGGCCCCCATCACCCTGATACCAAAACCAGACAAAAATGTCACAAAGAAAGAAAACTACAGGCCAATATCACTGATGAACGTAGATGCAAAAATCCTCAACAAAATACATGCAAACAGAACCCAACCGAACAGTAAAAGGATTATACACCATGATCAAGTGGGGTTTATCCAGGAGTGCAAAGATTCTTCAATATATGCAAATCAATCAATGTGATACACCATATAAACAAACTGAAGGATAAAAACCACATGATAATCTCAATAGATGCAGAAAAAGCTTTCAAAAAAAGTCAACACCCATTTATGATAACAAACCTCCAGAAAGTAGGCTTAGAGGGAAGTTACCTCAACATAAAAAAGGCAATATATGACAAACCCACAGCCACCATTGCTCTCAATGGGGAAAAAATGAAACCGTTTCCACCAAGATCAGGGAAAAGACAAGCTTGCCCACTGTCATCCCTATTATTTTACATAGTTTTGGAAGTTTTAACCATAGAAATCACAGAAGAAAAATAAGTAAAAGGAATCCAAATTGGAAAAGAAGAAGTAAACCTGTCACTCTTTGCAGATGACATAATACTACATATAGAGGATCCTAAAGATGCTACCAGAAATCTACCAGAGCTACTCAATGAATTTGGTAAAGTTCCAGGATACAAAATTAATGCACAGAAATCTCTTACATTCCTATACAGTAATGATGAAAAATCTGAAA
>NC_041226.1:29933414-29968866 GCF_002837175.3 Physeter macrocephalus | reverse complement strand
TGATACAAACAGATGGAGAGACATACCATGTTCTTGGACTGGAGCAATCAACATTGTGAAAATGACTATACTACCCAAAGCAATCTACAGATTCAATGCAATCCCTATCAAATGACCAATGGCCTTTTTCACAGAACTACATCAAAACATTTACAATTTGTATGGAAACAAAAAACACACTGAATAGCCAAAAAAATCTTGAGAAAGAAAAACAGAGCTGTAGGAATCAGTCTCCCTGACTTCAGACTATACTACAAAGCTACAATAACCAAGACAGTTTGGTACTAGCACAAAAAAAGAAATACAGATCAATGGAAAGGATAGAAAGCCCAGAGAAAAACCCCCGAACATATGGACACCTTATCTTTGATAAAGGACGCAGGAATATATGATGGAGAAAGTCAACCTCTTCAATAAGTTGTACTGGGAAAACTGGACAGCTACATGTAAAAGAATGAAATTAGAACACTCCCTAACACCATACACAAAAATAAACTCAAAATGGATTAAAGACATAAACGTAAGGCCAGACACTATTAAACTCTTAGAGAAAAACATAGGCAGAATACTCTATGACATACATCACAACAACATCCGTTTTGACCCACATCCTAGAGAAATGGAAATAAAACCAAAAATAAACAATTGTGACCTAAAGAAACTTAAAAGCTTCCATAAAGATACTCAACATCACTAATCATTAGAGAAATGTAACTCAAAACTACAATGAGGTATCACCTCACACCAGTCAGAATGGCCATCATGAAAAAATCTACAAACAATAAATACTGGAGAGGGTGTGGAGAAAAGGGAACCCTCTTGCACTGTTGGAGGTAATGTAAATTGATACAGCCACTATGGAGAACATTATGGACTTTCCTTAAAAAACTAAAAGTAGAACTACCATATGACCCAGCAATCCCACTTGTGAGCATCTACCCGGAGAAAATCATAATTTAAAAAGAGACGTACCACAGTGTTCATTGCAGCTGTATTTGCAATAGCCAGGACATGGAAGCAATCTAAGTGTCCATTGACAGATTAATGGATAAAGATGTGGCACATAGATACAATGGAATATTACTCAGCCATAAAAAGAAACGAAATTGACTTATTTGTAGTGAGGTGGATGGACCTATAGTCTGTCATACAGAATGAAGTAAGTCAGAAAGAGAAAAAGAAATACCATATCCTAACACATATTGAAAAAAAGTTCTGAAGAACCTAGGGGCAGGACAAGATAAAGATGCAGAGGTAGAGAATGGACTTGAGGACATGGGAGGGGGAAGGGTAAGCTGAGACAAAGCAAGAGAGTAGCATGGACATATATACACTACCAAATGTAAAATAGATAGCTACTGGGAAGCAGCCACATAGCATAGGGAGATCAGCTTGGTGCTTTGTGACCACCTAGAGGGTTGGGATCGTGAGGCTGGGAGGGAGATGCAAGTTGGAGGGGACATGGGGATATGTTTATATGTATAGCTGATTCACTTTGTGATACAGTGGAAACTAACATACCATTGTAAAGCAATTATGCTCCAAAAAAGATGTTAAAAAAAAATTAAATCTCACTACAGAGCTTCAGTAATCAAGACTGCATATCGACAAGGTTAGACATATAAATAAATGGAATAACACAGAGTACAGAAATAAACACTCATATTTATGGACAGTTAATTTTCAATATGTTGCCAAGACAATAAAATGGAAAAGAATAATCTGTCAGCAGATGATGCAGGGAAAACTGAGTATCCACATGGAAAAGAATGAAATTGTGTCTCTTCCTTACATTACGCAACAAAATTAACTTTAAATAGATTATAAAGCTAAATGTAAGCATTTAAATTACAAAACTCTGAGAAGAAAACAGGAATAAATCTTCCAGACATTGGGTTAGACAATGATTACTCAGTAGAATTCCAAATCCACAGGTAACAAAAATATCAGTAAATTGGAATACATCAAAACTTTAAACTTTTGTGCTACAAACAATATCATTGAGAAAGTGAAAAGACAGTTCACATAATTGGAAAAGTATGTAATATTTGGCTTTTATTCAGAACACATAAAGAACCCTTACAATGCAAAAATAACCAATTAAAAATGGGCAGACTTTTTTGATCAGAATAGATGTTTCTCCAAAAAATATATACAAATGACCAATAAGCACAGGGAAAAATACTCAACACTAAGGAAATGTAAATCAAACCATAATTCAAAAAGAGTCATGTACCAAAATGTTCATTGCAGCTCTATTTACGATAGCCAGGGCATGGAAGCAACCTAAGTGTCCATCAACAGATGAATGGATAAAGAAGATGTGGCACATATATACAAGGGAATATTACTCAGCCATAAAAAGAAATGAAACTGAGTTATTTATAATGAGGTGGATAGACCTGGAGTCTGTCATACAGAGTGAAGTAAGTCAGAAGGAGAAAAACAAATACCGTATGCTAACACATATATATGGAATCTAAGAAAAAAAAATGTCATGAAGAGATTAGTGGTAGGACGGGAATAAAACACAGACCTACTAGAGCATGGACTTGAGGACATGGGGAGGGGAAGTGTAAGCTGTGACGAAGTGAGAGAGTGGCAGGGACATATATACACTACCAAATGTAAAATAGAGAGCTAGTGGGAAGCTGCCGCATAGCACAGGGAGATCACCTCTGTGCTTTGTGACCATGAGAGGGGTGGGATAGGGAGGGTGGGAGGGAGGGAGACACAAGAGGGAAGAGATATGGGAACATATGTATATGTATAACTGATTCACATTGTTGTAAAGGAGAAACTAACACACTATTGTAAAACAGTTATACCCCAATAAAGATGTTAAAAAAAAAAAAAAAAAAAAAAAAAAAAAAAAAAAAAAAAAATAAAATCCCTATCAAAATATCTATGACATTCATGACATTTTTCACAGAACTAGAACAAATAATCCTAAAATTTATATGGAATCACTGAAGACCCTGAATTGCCAAAGAAATATTGAGAAAAAAAAACAAAGCTGGAGATAGCATCAAGAGGGAAGAGATAAGGGAACATATGTATATGTATAACTGATTCACTTTGTTGTAAAGGAGAAACTAACACACTATTGTAAAACAGTTATACTCCAATAAAGATGTTAAAAAAAAAAAACCACAATGAGATACCAATTCATGCCGACTATGATGGCTAAAATAAAAAAGGCATGGGCTTCCCTGGTGGTGCAGTGGTTGAGAGTCCGCCTGTCGATGCAGGGGACACGGGCTCGTGCCCTGGTCTGGGAGGATCCCACATGCCGCAGAGTGGCTGGGTCTGTGAGCCTTGGCCGCTGAGCCTGCGCGTCCAGACCCTGTGCTCCGCAACAGGAGAGGCCACAACAGTGAGAGGCCCGCGTACCGCAAAAAAACAAACAAACAAACAAACAAAAAAGGCAAACAGTAAGAAGTGTTGGTGAGGATATGGAGAAATTGATATACATACACCGTTGGTGGGTAAAATGTAAAATAATGTAGCTGTATTGGAAAACAACTTGGAAGTTTCTTTAAATGTTAAACATAGTTTCCATATGACTTAGCAAAAGCACTCCTAGGCATATAGCCAAGAGAATTGAAAACAGGCATTCAAATGAAAACATGTACACAAATGTCCAAAGCAGAATTATTCATAACAGTCAAAAAGTAGAAACAACCTAGATGTCCATCAACTGAGGAAGAGATAAATAAACTTTGTTGGGATATTTAGCCATAGAAGGAATGAGGTACTGATACCTGTCACAACATGGATGCACCCTGAAATGTTATGATAAGTGAAAGAAGCCAGTCACCAAAGATCACATACTGTATGATTACATTTATATGAAATGTCTAGAATAGGAAAATCTACAGAGGCAGAAAGAAGATTAGTGGTTACCAAACGCTGGTGGGCTGGGAGAAAGGAGAAATGACTGCTAATGCGCATGGGGTTTCTTTTGGGGGTGATGAAAATATTCTAAAATTAGATGGTCATCAATGTTGCCCAACTCTGTGAATATACCATAAACCATTGAATTGTACACTTTAAATGAGTGAGCTGAATGGTATATGGATTATTTCTCAATAAAAGTGTTTTGTTAAAAAATAATGACTATACTACCGAAGGCAATCTACAGATTCAATGCATTCCCTAACAAATTACCAATTGCATTTTTCACAGAACTAGAGCAAAAAAAAAATCACAATTGGTATGGAAGCACAAAAGACCCTGAATAGCCAAGCCAATCTTGAGAAAGGAAAACAGAGCTGAAGGAATCAGGCTCCCTGACTTCAGACTATGCAATAAAGCTACAGTAATCAAGACAGTACGGTACTGGCACAAAAACAGAAATATAGATCAATGGAACAGGATAGAAAGCCCAGAGATAAACCCACGGACATATGGTCACCTTATCTGTGATGAAGGAGGCAAGAATATACAATGGCGAAAAGACAGTCTCTTCAATAAGTGGGGCTGGGAAAACTGGAGAGCTACATGTAAAAGAATGAAATTAGAACACTCCCTAACACCATATACAAAAATAAACTCAAAATGGATTAAAGACCTAAATGTAAGGCCAGACACTATAAAACTCTTAGAGGAAAATATAGGCAGAACACACTTCAAAATAAATTGCAGCAATATAATTTTGGATATAGAATAGAATAATGGAAATAAATGGAATAATGGAAATAAATAGAATAATGGAAATAAAAACAAAAGCAAACAAATTGGACCTAATGAAACTTAAAAGCTTTTGCACAGCAAAGGAAACCATAAAAAAAACAACATACAGAATGGGAGAAAAGTTTTGCATATAATGTGGCAAATGAGATTAATTTCCAAAATATACAAACAGCTCACATAACTCACTATCAAAAAAGGAAACATCCCAATCAAAAAGTGGGCAGAAGATCTAAATAGACATTTCTCCAAGAAAGACATACTGATGGCCAACAGATACATGAAACAATGCTAAACTTTGATAATTATTAGAGAAATGCAATTTAAAACTACAATGAGGTATCACCTCATAAAATGATGATGGCCATTTTCAAAAAGTCTACAAATAAATGCTGGAGAGGGCATGGAGAAAAAAGAATTCTCCTACGTTGTTGGTGGGAATGTAAATTGGTACAGACACTATGGAGAACACTATGGAGTTTCCTTAAAAAACTAAAAATAGAGTTACCATATGATCCAGGGATCTCACTCTTGGGCATATATCCAGAGAAAACTATAATTCAAAAAGATACATGCACCCCAATGTTCATAGCAGCACTATTCAGAATAGCCAAGACATGGAAACAACCTAATTGTTCATAGACAGATTAATGGATAAAGAAAATATTGTACATATACACAATAGAATATTATTCAGCCATTAAAAACAAATGAAATAATGCCTTTTGCAGCAACATGGAGAGTACTAGAGATTATCATACTAAGTGAAATCAGGCAGACAAAGACAAATGTCATATTATAATGCTTACATATGGAATCTAGTGGGAAAAAGATCCAAATTGTCTTATTTATAAAACATATATTGACTCACACACAGAGAAAACAAACTCATGGTTACCAAAGGGGAAAGTGTGGGGAGAGATAAGTTAGGAGTTTGAGATTAACATATACACACTATTATGTGTAAAATAGATAAGCAAAAAGGACCTACTGTACAGCACAGGAACTATACTCAAGATTTTGTAATAACTTATATGGTAAAAGAATCTGAAAAAGGGAAGATATATATATATATATATATATATATATATATATATATGTTTAATTGGATCACTTTGTTCTAAACCTGAAACTAACACTGTATTGTAAATCAACTATACTACAAAACAAATGTGACAATGAAAATAAATAAATGAATAAATTTAAAAATGCATATATTAATTAAATATATATATTAAAAGCTTTATATATTTATATATTAAATATGTATATATATAAAATCTTAATTTAACTTGATTTAGCGTTATTTTACAGTTTTTATTCTTATATACACAATAAAAAAACTAATTCATTAATCGTTTATTCTTTCATCAACCTTGCAAGCATTCATTTATTCAACAAAAGAGTTATTGGAGGACAACACTGTCATAATCTCAACACTAGGCATTACAAGTAAAATTGTGAATAAGGCATCTGCTCTTTCTTATCATGATGTTTACATTCTAATGGGTTAGAAAGTAGACAGAGGATTAAATTATTTCCTTATGTTGGGGACATGAAAGAATATATCCATGAAGCATTTCAACTATTGTATGAAAAAAATGCCTTTGACATATTTAAATGCTGTTTACAAGGCAAAGAAATAATTAAAACAGTGTAAGAAATAGGAATACACATCAATAATAAGTGTGCGAAGAGCACATACACTAGTAGATTTTAGTTGAGGATAGAGCTAGAAATGTGGTTTTGGACAGTCTTATAACACCCATCAAAAACAGATGTTTTGGTATTCTTCTAAATATACATGGGTGGGATAGCTTCAAGATAGCGGAAGAGTAAGACGTGGAGATCACATTCTTCCTGAAAAATACATCAAAAATACATCTACATGAGGAACATCTCCTACAGAACACCTACTGAATGCTGGCAGAAGACCTCAGAATTCCCAAAAGGCAAGAAACTCCCCACGTACCTGGCCGTGTGGCTGACAGCATCTTGGTGCTCTGGCTGGGTGTTAGTCCTGAGCCTCTCATGGGGGAGAGCCAAGTTCGGGACATTGGTGCACCAGAGACCTCCAGGTCCCATGTAATATCAAAAGGCAAAAGCTTTATCAGAGAACTCCACCTCAATGCAAAGACTGAGCTCCACTCTACGACCAGAAAGCTATAGTGCTGGTCACCTTATGGCAAACAACTAGCAAGACAGGAACAGAACCCCACCCATTAGTGGAGAGGTTGCCTAAAATCATAATAAGGTCACAGACACCCCAAAACACACAACTGTACACGGTCCTACACGCTAGAAAGACAAGATCCAGCCACATCCACCAGAACACAGGAAGTTCCCTCCACCTGGAAACCTAAACAACCCACTGAACCAACCTTACCCACTGGGGGCAGACACCAAAAACAACAGGAACTACGAACTTGCAGCCTGCTAAAAGAAGACCCAAACACAGTAAGTTAAGCAAAATGACAAGACAGAAATACACAGCAGATGAAGGAGCAAGGTAAAAACCCAGCAGGATGGGCTTCCCTGGTGGCAGAATGGTTGAGAATCTGCCTGCTAATACAGGGGACATGGGTTCGAGCCCTGGTCTGGGAGGATCCCACATGCCGTGGAGCAACTAGGCCTGTGAGCCACAACTACTGAGCCTGCTCATTTGGAGCCTGTGCTCTGCAACAAGAGAGACTGTGATAGTGAGAGGCCCACACACTGCGATGAATAATAGCCCCCACTTGCCACAACTAGAGAAAGCCCTTGCATAGAAACGAAGACCCAACACAGCAAAAATAAATAAATTAATTAATAAACTCCTACCCCCAACATCTAAAATAGCAAAACAAAACAAAACAAAAACCCAGCAGGACAAACAAATAAGGAGGAAATAGGCAGTCTACCTGTATAAAGAATTCAGAGTAATGATAGTAAAGATAAACCAAAATCTTGGAAATAGAATGGAGAAAATACAGAAACATTTAACAAGGACCTAGAAAAACTAAACAGCAAACAAACAATGATGAACTACACAATACAATAAATGAAATTAAAAATTCTCTGGAAGGAATCAGTAGCAGAATAACAGGCAGAAGAACAGATAAGTGACCTGTAAGATAAAAGAGTGGAAATAACTACTGCAGAGCAGAAAAAAGAAAAAAGAATGAAAATAATTGAGGACAGTCTCAGAGACGTCTGGGACGTCTCTGGCACCAACATTAGAATTATAGGGGACCCAGATGAAGAAGAGACAAATAAAAAGGGACTGAGAAAATATTTCAAGAGATTATAGTTGAAAAATTCCCTTATATGGGAAAGGAAATAGTCAATCAGGTCCAGGAATAACAGAGAATGCCATACAGGATAAATTAAAGGAGAAACTGCCTAGACACATATTAATCAAGCTATCAAAAATTAAATATAAAGAAAAAATATTAAAAGCAGCAAGGAAAGCAACAAATATCATACAAGGGAATCCCCATAAGGTTAACAGCTGATCTTTCAGCAGAAACTCTGCAAGCCACAAGGGTGTGACAGGACATATTTATTTATTTTTTATTTTTATTTTATTTATTTTTTTTGTGGTATGCGGACCTCCCTCTGTTGCGGCCTCTCCCGTTGCGGAGCACAGGCTCTGGACGAGCAGGATCAGCGGCCATGGCTCACGGGCCCAGCCACTCCACGGTATGTGGGATCCTCCCAGACCGGGGCGCGAACCCGGTTCCCCTGCATCGGCAGGCGGACACGCAACCACTGCACCACCAGGGAAGCCCCTGACAGGACATATTTAAAGTGATGAAAGGGAAAAATCTACAACCAAGACTACTCTATCCAGCAAGAATCTCATTCAGATTCAATCTCATTCTCATTCAAGTAGGGTTTATCCTAGGAATGCAAGGATTTTCAATATACTCAAATCAATGTGATAAACCATACTAACAAATTGAAGCAGAAAAAGCATATGATCATCTCAATAGATGCAGAAAATCTTTTGACAAAATTCAATATCCATTTATGATAAAACCTCTTCAGAAAATAGGCATAGAGGGAACTTACCTCAACATAATAAGGGCCATATAAGACAAACCCACAGGAAAAAACTGAAAAAAAATAAATAAAAGTTTACTACAGAGGAGTTGATCCATTCTGTCAAAATGCCAGATATCTCTTACTCTTTGCTTCATTAAAGCTTGCTTCCAGGCATCTCTATCTCTTCCTCATTTTCCTTCTCTCTCTTTGTCCCAGTCAACTTGCTGGCTGCATTGCTCAATTACTGGACAAATGTAACTTCCTGTCCTCTGCTCAGCTACTTTTTAAAAACACTAACAGATGCTATCATTAAGACCCTCAGTGGTAAATCATGAACTAAGTATATTCTTTGCCCTTCTTGCTTTTCATTCTTCTTTAAAATGATAAGCCATCTGCTTTAACCCTCTTAAAATTGCAAGTTTCTTTATAACATCAATCTTGCATTTATCTTAATAATAAATAGATATTTAAACACCAAGTTAGGAAGTTTAATTTGCATAGAGCTATTTGTTGGTACTGAGATAAATTAAATTTGAGCATCATAGGCTATATCTCATTTTCTGGTCATAATATCATATTTTAATAATATAAATATAAATGATAAGGATCATGCTTACCAAATTTTACATATGTAATTTTAGCAAAATCTACCCTCTAAAAATATATTGTGGAATGATTCTGAAAACACTAAATAAATATGTTTATGAAAACTTCAGGCATAATAACATTACATGGGCAATTGGAAATACTAATTATCTTTATATTCACATATACAAAATATCAGTGCTAGTCTATTAGAACTAAAATATCAAGCTGAACTAAAATATAGGAACATGGAACTTAAATATACATAGTAGATCATTTAAAAAAAGGAAAACTTCATTAATTCAGAATTTTTGATATGCATTAACACTTGTATTTTGTATTCTTTTAATGCCATTAATATACAAAAATAACTTTAAAAGAAAAGATAGTATTATTCCTTCACATTAATGCTGTGGGTCCTGAAAACAATAGTACTTCTTCTATGAAAATGAGCTAAGAGCTTTGAGGGCTGGGTATAGAAAGAAGAGAAATTACCAACTGTTCCTACACTTTTTATTACTGTAACCAACCATGCAATAGCTCCAACAAAATGAGAAACTTGAATATATTTCTTTCAGCAGTAATAAAAACAATTTTATTCATATTATCCACTCTTATGAGGGTAAAAAATCTCAGTTCCCCTCTGCCTCTCCTTTCACTGCCTTCTCTCTGTCACTTATTCCTTTTCTTTTGAAACTCTAAATCTGAGAGGGCCCCAGGGTTTCTTTACACCCTAGGACTGACCCAGGGCTATGGCTGTTCCTAGGCTTTTGTCTTTAAGCATACTAATAATTCAAAAAATTTTATCTCCAGGCAATGTTTCTCTGCCTCCAAAACCCACTCTTTTTGCTCTTGTATGTCTACATAAAATATAACTTTACTAATTTTCATGTTATTTTGTTTTGATATTCTTCAGAGCTATTATCACCTGATATATTAGACATTTGTATGTTGGTTTGACCATCTCCACTATAGCCCTGAGTCTAGAAGGGAGCTTAATGCACGTTTCTAGAATGAATGGAAAATGAAAATAAGAATGAATGAGTGCTGATTACACAGAAGTCAATAAAATACAGTACTATATCATTTTTCTATGCCACTGTAACAAATTACCACAAATTTAGAAGCTTAAAGATGACTTTTTCTGTTTTGATTTTAGATCTTGCATAGCAATTCTATGGGATAGAACTGATTCTCATCTTCCACCTTTTTTTTCACTTTTAATGTCTCTTGTGATCATATTGGACACAGTTGATGCCAAAAACTCAGTCTCTGTGCACCGTGTCAAATCAAATCTTAGAGACAGAGTTTTGGGTGAAGTAGAAAAAAAATAGTTTTATTGTTTTACCAGGCAAAGGGGAGGATGTGGTGAGGAGTTTTATAGCAATAGTTCTAGAGCAGGGTTGCCAATAAGATTAGGATGTGTACAGTGCCAGCTCTTCTTTAATCTGGTCCCAGGAAATCTCTTGATGAGTTTCTCTTGTTCCTTTAATCTGGCCTCCGGTGGTCTTCTCTGGAATGAAGAATGCTCACTCCATTTGTTGGGGGTTTTGGTTCTGTAAAGAGATCAAAGATATTGTTATGTGTATCCTCTGAGGCAGAACCAGGAAGGTTCTGCCTGAGGCTGCACTGTTGTTTCTTGGCTGCTCCTCCCGGGTCTCTGCATCCCCTCCCTTCTTGATTAGCAACTGTTTGAACATGCCCTTTGAAACTCAGGAAAGGTCACAGATGCTGAACAGAAAGGCCTCCTGCCCAGGAGTCCCACAAGGCTCTGCTCAGTTTCACACCTGGATAATAAGGAATGATCACCCTATTTGCAAACTTTATTCCATCTACAACTTTCATTCTCCTTTATTGTGAAACCTAGAATATTCACATGTTCTGGGATTAGAATGTGGACATTTTTCAGAGAGACATTTCTGCTTACCACAAATATCCAAGAACCTGATCCCAGTAGGGCATATAAAATTTAGTGAATAAGAGAGTTGGATTTTAAACAAAATTTGGGGCTAAGTTTTTCTCACTAATAGGAAAATAGTACAAGTCAGATTATTACTTAATGCAAGATCTCAAAATAAATACTGGACTAGAATTATATGGGAAAAGGGGAAAAATGGAAAAATCATTCAAGAGTATATTTACAGTACTTGGAGTTTAACAGACTATTCAGGACATAAAAATTAATGGATGAATCATAAAGAGAAACTTATAGAATGCATAAAATAGAAATTGAAGCAACCACAAGTATATACATAATTAAAAGGCACAATCACAAATGGGAAGTATAGCTTTAGACAAGATGTTGAAAACTTTAATTTATAAAGAATTCTTGAAGTTTACAGGAAAAATACTAAGAAGAGAAAACATATACCAAAAAGGAAAAAAGTAAGTTATAGAAAAATAAATTAAAAACAAAATTAAATGAAT
Source organism: Physeter macrocephalus (assembly GCF_002837175.3). Lineage (NCBI taxonomy): Eukaryota > Metazoa > Chordata > Mammalia > Artiodactyla > Physeteridae > Physeter > Physeter macrocephalus. The sequence continues at coordinate 29,957,136 of NC_041226.1, read as the reverse complement.
GACGAAGTTTACCATCAAGGCAATGAATTTAATTTTTCTTTTTTAAATCTGCCTTCTTCATGGCCTTTAAATTATCAACATTTTAAATATGACAATACTACATACTCATTAGTACAACAAAAACCAAGAATTTAATGTGGAATTTTTAGTAGAATTTCATGAAATATAAAAACATTGTAAAACAAGGTTTTTCAAACCAGCTGTATTTTTTTTTATACCACTTGGTAAATTGTTATCATTATGGTAATTATGGTTGCCATAAAGTTCTAACGAATATCTCAGATGGTGCAGAGGTGAGGATGGTTTTGGATTAGTATTTATGCTTTTCTCTATTCTGGGAATTGCTCTCAGAAAGGAATCATAAAATTCATTACTATGATAATTCTTAGAACTGTAAGAACAAGAAGTAACTGAAAGGAAGATGGAAAGAGAAGGAGTGTGGAGACAGGGCGTATTACCAGGAGCCCTGGGCTCTGGGGCTACTTTGGGATGCTTTCTCCAGCTGCAGTATCAAAGCAGCCAGCTTACAGAGAATGATAGGCTTATGTTGCTTCCTGCTAAGTACCAAAATAAATAAATAAATAGAATTAATTTTAAATAACAAAAAGATCTAAAATGCATGTAAATGTCATCATTGAATCCAGAATAATGTCTCCTAAAATTTTTAAGAAGATTCTTTTATACTTAAAAACAAATTAAACTGACTTTCCTTACTTTCATCAAATGTGTTTCAGAGTCTACATATTCTGCTGTAGTATTTGGGGTTTTATTGGCCAAAAACCCAGTAAACCTCATTTTAATCCAATTTTATCTCTATAAAAATAATATCATGTTGAGAAAAAAATATAATTTGCCCTAAATTAAATTCCTTGTAGAAACTTCATAAAATGTAAATGATTATGGAAAAGAAAGACTTTTTCATTCAAGTCAGACATGACCTGAAAAAATTGTTAATAAATGTCAATTACATTAATAATATCTGTCCAGTTCCTCTTGCTTGTTTTCTTCCTTCTCTGTCTGGTACAATTTATTCTAATTATGAAATCTACCTTTCCAGGATCACATTTTTTCCGTGGCATCTGTGAAGAACTGAAATTCATTTTGAGAGCTAAGAATGCCTAGAAGTCAGAGACAGATTTAGATAACAAGTTGGGTATTTTGTCATTTTCCCTGTTATTTACTATTTTGCCTTTATCTTCCTGAGAAAAATAAAGTGCATTGCTTGAAGTTTTTTCAACCACAATGAGAATGGATAAAGATTTCTAAATAGTATGTTCCCTAATAATTAAGTTAGAAGAGATTTGGGGAGTTTTTGTTTGTTTATTCAGGGTGATTATTGCTGTTATTTTATGTTTGTTTAGAAAAACATGAGATGAAAATGGCAAAAACCAGAAACAAATTGAATTTTTGGACTTTAAGAGGTGCACCCAGTCCAAGTAGTTATAGTTAGGAAACTTCTGAATTCATCCAAGCATAATCAGTTGTCTATGATATGCCTATATGTGATACATATCTGTCGATATATTTTATACATATATTACCTTATAACTTCTTAATAATTAGGTAGATAAATATTTATGATGCAGGAAAGGAAAAATTTCTATTCCCCCTTCCTTTCTTTCTGGTTCTTTTGGTTGGCTGAATAATTAATATGACACAAAACAGATTAACAGAGGAAAAATGTAATTCCTTATGTATGAGAAACCAACATACTTCAGTGGTTCCAAGACAGAATGTAAAATGAAGTATATATGCCAGCTTCTTCTAAGAAATAGAATAGGGGCCTGGGATTTCCAAGGACAGGAGGGTCATTCATAGAATGATAAAAAGAAGTGAAGATGTTTGGTAGGTATATGTTTGCCCTGCCATACAGGTGGGGCCATTTAGATAAAATTTTTCTCTGGCAGTAATTCTTTTTCTGGGAAAAATTTCTTATTTAAATTCTTCCAGGTATTTAAGGGAGGGTGTAGTTTCTCTTGAGTCCCTGGGGTTTCCATTGCCTTTAGCTTAAAATAATTTACATGCCAAAGTGGTACATCTTGGGGAGACCTGTTCTGAACCCCTACAATATTTGCTACTAACTTACTTTTGTTCCATCTTTACACTAGAATATGTGGATTAGTCCTAAACTAACTGAACATTTCAATCTTTCACTTTTCTGGGCCTTTCTAAGATGCAAAATTGTGAATGAGACCAAGAGAAATTCAGAGAGTACTAGGTATATGAAAGAGGCAAGTGTCCTTAGAGAGGAATGTCCCACAGCCCACGGAAGTTCTGTTTGTACCTCTGGCACAAGTGACTTTCCTTTGTATTTGTAACCGAGAAAGATGTCAATGAACTTATATTTTTTCTTACAAATGCAAAATAATTCTTCTGTTTTATTTCCTTTTTATTCCAAAAGGAAACTGATTTTTTTTCATATTACACATACCTACAAAAGCAACTTTTAAAGAAAAGCTACTGACAAATGTTTTCATATGTTTTTTGTCTGAAAGTGCTTTATAGGTACTAGAGATAATGATCAGATAGGTGGATTTTTGCACGCTCCCTGGGTGACTGTTCCCTGATGTTTGGAGTGCTATGACACTCTTAACCAATTGATCCTGAGGTACTTGACTTATGAACCAGCATCTTTCCCCTCATTAGCCTTCTACCCTGCAGGCTTATCACCCCCACCCAAGAGAGCTAAAATAATCATTATTACATGTCACTGACTATGTCACACGTGCCTTAAACTGGCTTGTATTCTCCCTTCAAATCAGATTTGAATTTGTCACCAGGAAGGCTAGGACATCCCCGGTGATTGTTTCTGCCTATCTCATCTTTCCCCATGAGTTTCTCAAAGAATGAAAGAATGATTTACCGTTACTAACAGACTTGTTCTCCAAATTATTTTATAATCTTTGTTATTGTCAGGGAATTGCATTCACTCTTCAAAGAAGAGATAATAATACTGTTCATTCTTTATCTTTTTTTTTTTTTTTGGTGGTATGCGGGCCTCCCCCTCTTGTGGCCTCTCCCGTTGCGGAGCACAGGCTCCAGACACGCAGGCCCAGCGGCCATGGCTCACGGGCCCAGCCGCTCCGCGGCATGTGGGATCCTCCCAGACCGGGGCGCGAACCCGGTTCCCCTGCATCGGCAGGCGGACCATTCTTTGTCTTAATATAACATTTATTAAAATATTTTTTCTCCAAAATGCTTAGTATAATAGGCTTTTTATGTGATGAACATGGTTTAACATATTGTTCTCAGGGGGCACACACAGGTACCCTACCCATAGGCCAAGAGATGCCTTTTCTTTGAAAAACCAAATTCACTCTGTGCTACTACAGATAACCTTTTTGGGTCATTTAGAAGCATTTAAAATGTCAACTTTCTTTAAAAAAAAAGGCTTCAGTTATGCAAAGGTCAAGTTACCTCTGCATTTAGACAGAATAAATAAAACATTGTACCCATTAAGTTTATACTGCTGAAACATTCAGCCTCTGAAAACATTTAGTTAAGGAAAGGAAAAGGTACAGAAGACCCTGATGAAATAATAACTATTTATTAAGGACTTCTTTCACTAAAGTATAAAGTATATAAAGGTGAATGCTATAGATAAAGATGAGATAAATATTATAAATTATTTACAATGAGACAGCTGTAGGTATACAAATATAGTAAAACAATGGCATACATATGCATATAGACATAGGTGTATATTGAAAGGGTGAATAAGTTAGAATTACACAGGGATATTTTAGAGATATAAAGAAAAAGGGGAATAAGAAAGAGCAAAAAGGAGAGGAAAAGAACAACAACAAAATGCGTGTGTTAAACTAAACTTGGTAGAGGAAGAAAATATTTTTTTCTCTCTTTTCCTAAGTTCTATGCCGGAACCCCCCTTATTCAAAGATTAATAAGAAGAACAAGTAGAAGTTGATTAACATGTGTACCTCCTGTATGCATGGCAAATACCCAGAAAAACTGAGTAAAACTCCCTGAAATGGCCCAAACCACCACCTTAAATACCATCTTCAGCTAAAGATGAAAGAAAGATGTTGAGGACCAGTTAAGAGAAGGTATATCAGGAAAAGGACAGTGAACAGAGGTAAGGCAGGTATACAGATTTAAGGCTGAGCCTTCTCCATTGATGAGTTTCTTATGATTTAGAGTCATCCTATTACCAAACTGGTCAACCAGATCCCCACCAGGGTCCTAGTCTGAACAGAGATCTCCTGTCTCAAATAGGGAGGTTCTTTTTACAATTAGATTCATGCACCCAATAATGAAACCAATGCTGAGACAGGAACAGCAGCAGCTTTATTCAATGGCCAAGAGTGGAGAAGCTGGAACCTTGTTGGTAAATCAACTTCTCAAACCAATTTGGGTGGAAGCACCAAATATATAGGAGGGTTGAAGTAAAATGAAGGGCTTTGAAAAGAGTGGGAGGAATATTCATGAGTTATCTGAGAAGAGGAGTGTGGTTTGCACCTGGAACTGATGCAGCTCTTCTTTTCAGTCCTTGTATGGGCTTTTCTGGTTGTTGCCATGGCAATCGTTAACTGTCATGGTGCTGGTGTGTGTGTCATTTAGCTAATGTATTACAATGAGTTTGTAATGAGGCTCAAGGTCTACTGGAAGTCAAATCTTCTGCCATCTTGGGCCTAGTAGGTTTTAATCAGTTCTTGTTTTTTTATCTTTGCATCTTCTTCCTTAAACTTAGATAAGAGTAGTTGGTTTCTCTTTGCAGAAGGGACGGGGTATGATCATCGTGGGGCAACAGCCTTGGTACAGTGAGGAAGACACCCTTAGAAATGGAAATTTTCCTTACCAAAGGGTAAGTTCTACTCTTTTTCCAGATCCTCCTGTGTCTATAGTTTTACAAAAGATATCAGCTCAAAATAATCCTTATGCCAATACATACCAATCCTTATTCTGTTCTTCTATCTTTCAACCTTAAAATTTTATACATAAAAAAATAGGGGCAAAAAGTGATAAGACTTGGTACAAGCATGTCTAGGTAAAGGCCAGCAGGAGTACATTTCTGCAGCACACTGAGTGTTTTAAAATCAAAACAACACAACCAAAATGGAGTCACTTATGCTAAACTCCATGCCACCAAACTAAGACTTAATTATTGTTTCAACTTCTCCCAATAGTGAGAGTCAATCAGAAATCACCTGGTCAGCATTAGTGAGGTCATCTGCCTGATAGACCCCTGCCTTCCCCTAAACGAAAGTGAATTTGCCACAACCAATCCACTTTTTTCTAGTATAGCTTTCTTTTCCGGCTCCCTTCTGCCTATAGAAGTCTTTCAGTTTGTACAGCTCCTTGGTGCTCCTTTCTGTCTGCTAGATGGGATGCTGCCTGATTCATAACTTGTTGAATAAAGCTAGTAAGATCTTTGAATTTTAGTCAATTGAATTTTGTTTTTTGGTTTTTTTTGTGGTTCGCAGGCCTCTCACTGTTGTGGCCTCTCCCGTTGCGTACCACTGGCTCCGGATGCGCAGGCTCAGCAGCCATGGCTCACGGGTCCAGCTGCTCCACTGCATGTGGGATCCTCCCGGACTGGGGCACGAACCCGGATCCCCTGCATCGGCAGGCGGACTCTCAACCACTGCGCCACCAGGGAAGCCCTGAATTTTGTTTTTAAACAAGTGTAGTGTAAGAGCAGCAATCCTGAAAACCAGCTGCTAGAGCTGGAATCATGACTGACTCCACTTAAAGCATACAATATTTGCTAATATAATTTTCAGCCAGTTACTTAACCTCTTTATGCTTCCTTTTCCTCATAAAATGAGTATTAGAGCAGCACACTTCTTACACGGGAATGTAAGGAGAATTAAAGCTGTGAGAGGCTGAGTGTTTCTGGCCTTTGGGGCACACCCTCAATACTGTCTGCATTAGTTCTCTGGACACCTGAGTCCCAATCTACTCTTTATACCCCTTTAAGGAATACAGCTTCTCTATGTAGTTATATACTTTTTTCATCTAGAACCCTGCAGAGGATCAAAGTACTGAACTGAACAAAAATCACTAAAGGTTTGATTTAACATTAAGCAATATTAATCTTAAAATATGTAAAATAAACTTTTTTGAAATGACTTTAAGAAAAATTACTATTTTCAGGGAAATAAAATTTACATTAACAGTAAATCATATTTATATGTTGCTAATTTTATGTTATTATATCCCAAATTGATAGTTTTCAAGTTTAATTTTGTTATATTTTTCAGTGTTTGTTAGGAAAGGCTTAAAATGGTCAGAATCAGCATGAACTACTATCATACAGAGTGATAATCTGGGTTCAAACCTTTCTTTCTAAGTGTTTCTTTTCCCTTTTCTCTCTTTGCCAGCATCTTTTAAGATGAATAATACTTTCTCTAAGGCACTATTTCTACATCTAAAGTCTAATAGACCTTTCTCTTTCCTCTGTACTCTTTGTTAAAAGCCTTTATAATGGAGAGTACCTTTCTTTGTGTCCAGCATTTTCCCTTATTTGAAGAGAAGGCTGCCTGCAGGCATTCCCTTTGAGTTTTAGAAGGTTGCTATAACCTTCTTTGTGATTAGATTACCAGCAATCTTCTTCTTTCTTGCATAATGTATTTCTAAAACACTAATGAAAGAAAAATGAGCCAAACAATGACATTTCCTAGTTTGAGCTGGGGTGACAGGTGGATCTTTGTTCTGTTCTCAGAGAGAGAGAACACAGACAGTATCTCACTTTTACTTCAGTATTATTTTGGAGTATTGTATGTGGTTTTACTTTATTTTAGTATTTTCTTTTTCTTTTACTCTAGGAAATGCAGTGAACTAGTTTAAAAGGAATGTCAAATTAAAGCTAGAAGATTGCCAAAGTTGTTAAAATTAATCTTTGACAGAATTTTTTTAGTTTGTGGACTTTCTCTAATATTTGTATCATCACTGCTTAATATTTAAAATCTTTTTTCTACTACTTGGTAAGAGTTAAAAAATGCAATAAGATACACAAACGGGTCCAGCTGCTCCACTGCATGTGGGATCCTCCCGGACTGGGGCACGAACCCGGATCCCCTGCATCGGCAGGCGGACTCTCAACCACTGCGCCACCAGGGAAGCCCTGAATTTTGTTTTTAAACAAGTGTAGTGTAAGAGCAGCAATCCTGAAAACCAGCTGCTAGAGCTGGAATCATGACTGACTCCACTTAAAGCATACAATATTTGCTAATATAATTTTCAGCCAGTTACTTAACCTCTTTATGCTTCCTTTTCCTCATAAAATGAGTATTAGAGCAGCACACTTCTTACACGGGAATGTAAGGAGAATTAAAGCTGTGAGAGGCTGAGTGTTTCTGGCCTTTGGGGCACACCCTCAATACTGTCTGCATTAGTTCTCTGGACACCTGAGTCCCAATCTACTCTTTATACCCCTTTAAGGAATACAGCTTCTCTATGTAGTTATATACTTTTTTCATCTAGAACCCTGCAGAGGATCAAAGTACTGAACTGAACAAAAATCACTAAAGGTTTGATTTAACATTAAGCAATATTAATCTTAAAATATGTAAAATAAACTTTTTTGAAATGACTTTAAGAAAAATTACTATTTTCAGGGAAATAAAATTTACATTAACAGTAAATCATATTTATATGTTGCTAATTTTATGTTATTATATCCCAAATTGATAGTTTTCAAGTTTAATTTTGTTATATTTTTCAGTGTTTGTTAGGAAAGGCTTAAAATGGTCAGAATCAGCATGAACTACTATCATACAGAGTGATAATCTGGGTTCAAACCTTTCTTTCTAAGTGTTTCTTTTCCCTTTTCTCTCTTTGCCAGCATCTTTTAAGATGAATAATACTTTCTCTAAGGCACTATTTCTACATCTAAAGTCTAATAGACCTTTCTCTTTCCTCTGTACTCTTTGTTAAAAGCCTTTATAATGGAGAGTACCTTTCTTTGTGTCCAGCATTTTCCCTTATTTGAAGAGAAGGCTGCCTGCAGGCATTCCCTTTGAGTTTTAGAAGGTTGCTATAACCTTCTTTGTGATTAGATTACCAGCAATCTTCTTCTTTCTTGCATAATGTATTTCTAAAACACTAATGAAAGAAAAATGAGCCAAACAATGACATTTCCTAGTTTGAGCTGGGGTGACAGGTGGATCTTTGTTCTGTTCTCAGAGAGAGAGAACACAGACAGTATCTCACTTTTACTTCAGTATTATTTTGGAGTATTGTATGTGGTTTTACTTTATTTTAGTATTTTCTTTTTCTTTTACTCTAGGAAATGCAGTGAACTAGTTTAAAAGGAATGTCAAATTAAAGCTAGAAGATTGCCAAAGTTGTTAAAATTAATCTTTGACAGAATTTTTTTAGTTTGTGGACTTTCTCTAATATTTGTATCATCACTGCTTAATATTTAAAATCTTTTTTCTACTACTTGGTAAGAGTTAAAAAATGCAATAAGATACACAAATAAGTTCATGGTACATAATTGTTCTACCAAAAATGTCAAAACCCAAGTGTCACTGGTTTGTGGTGAGGGGACATAATATCCCAAAATATGCCTCTTTGACATAAGGATTATTTTGATCTGATTATTTTTAAGAAACAGCAAAAATAGGAAAAGCTCTGAAAACAAAGTAGAAGTTAATCTTTTCTATGGAAAATAATTGTATTTATAAGGGAAATCTTTATCGAGAAGGATGTCTCCCTCTTTGTACCAGGAAGAGAAGGGAAACCAAATTTCTAGAAACTGTTATCAATGGAGAAGGCAGCTACTTAAATCTGTATATCAATTTTACCCTTGTTTACTGTGTTTGCCTGATAACCTCCTATAACTGGCTCCTCCCTCTCCTCTAGCTATGACATCTTCTTTAGTCTTTAGCTGGAGATGGCACTTAAGTTGGTGGCTTGGGCCACTGGGGGGGAGTTACTCACTCTTCCTTGGTATCTCCCATGAATACAAGAGGTATGTATCTTACTAAACCTGTGTTTGTTTTTCTCATGTTAATCTTTGTTATTATGTGAGGGTCTTAGCCAAGAACCTAGAAGAGTAGAAGGAAAAATATTTCTTGTTCCCCTACTGTTGTACCATCAAGCTAATAAACAAAATGTTAGTTTTCCAGTTGATACATTAATATTCAAATTCTGCTTATGGAGGGTTGAGAAGTGAATGCTCAGATGATGCATTTGGAGTGCAATTCCAGGAACAGTAATAGTGCCAGTTGTAGGGGAGAAAAAACCCAAAAACTAAAACTAAATTTTCTTGGGTCAGATATTGTAGGTTCCTTCTGAGTATGAAAAAGAACATGAATTATATGGGATAGAACATAGAGATGAAGAAATTTATAAATTGTTTATAAATATACTACTCTATTATGTAGAATGTATGTAATAAAGTTTAATTTACATTATTGTTGCTGTTGTTGTCATTGTTTTACAAACAATGGTGAAACAATTTAGGTGAAGATGGCAATGGAATAGATAAGTATGGATTTGAAGTAGCACATAAGGTACCAAAAAGAGCAAAATATTCAGATGACTCTAGTATTGTATATAATCATAAACAGTACAGATAAGTAACTGCCAATGGCATCCCAAATGTAGCAGTGTATTGGCTCTGTGTGTGTGTTATAAATATGTATTGAACTCTCCCTCCTTCTTTACATTCATCACATCATTTATCTTGGTTGATTCTCTATCCCTCAAACATATTTTTCATAGTGTCCTCTTGTAGACTTCTCATACATGTAAGTTTAGCCTTTCTGAACATCATGATATATCACTGAAAAATACTGGTAATAATTTTAATTGTCATTCAGACTATTTTCCAAATACTGCTGGTACTCTCCCTTTCCTTGGACATGTGTTTCATGGATTCCTTTTGATTGTTTGAATATCTTAATAGTTGTGATAGGAAGAAACATTATTGTCTGGAAGGCTGAAGCATTTAGTCACTACTGTGATTCTCTATAAAACACTTTTCTCTCTGATGTGGTAATAAGTAATATTCAGGATGGCACATGCCCTATCCACAGGGGTCTCTGAGAAACCAAGATGAAAATAGCCCTCAGGGATGTGGTGTGAGGGAATAAATATTGAAAATGAGTTGTGTGTGTTAGTGTGAGTATATATATAATATATATATATATATACACATATATACATATATATACATTACATATGTAATGTATATTTATGTATAAAATATGTACTGTGTGTAGAATATAATATGCCTATATAATTTTATATAAATATGTATAAAATCACTGGTGTCTTAGAAAATGAGTTTATGATTACTCTGCTGCACACATTATCACTTTAAGTGAGTAAAATTAATTTCCTACAAATAAGCATATTCCACATAACTTCAGGTAACAGTGACTTTCTGTCACTATGTAACTAGAATTCATTGCCTTTAGTTTCAAATAAGATTTTTCTCATTATCCTGCTTAGCCTTTACATATAACATTTTCAAAGTTCAAAATTTTATGTTGTGTTCAATGCACTTAATGCTTTCATTAACACTCTCCTCAAAATTATAGCTTTTCCAGATTCTGACTGCAGCATGATTTCAAAGCTTACTCCCCCCATTTTAGTCATTTCTTTTGGCAGTTCCCAACATTCAGGTGCCAAATTCTGTATTATTTATTCATTTCCATGTAATAAATTGCATCAAAACTTAGTTTTACACATTTATTTTCTCAGTTAATCAGTTATCTTGTTCAGCTTATCTGATTGCTTCTGGCTCAAGAAAGCTGTCAATTTGGGATGTGGTCTCTTCTGAAAGTTCTACTGTAAGGAGAGGAATCCTCTTCCAAGCTCATTTATGTAATTATTTGCAGATCACAGTACTTTGCCACATGAATCTCCACAAGGCTTTCTTCCAACATGGCAGCTGGTTTCTGCCAGGGTGAGTGACCCAGATAGAACTTGAGAGTATGTGAAATCAGAAGCAAGACTCTTACTAACCTACTATTGGAAGGAGCATACAATATGACATCATTTCTATCATATTCTACTAGTTTCAAGTGTGTCAGTAAGTGCAGCCCATACTCAAAGGGAGCAGATTGCACTAATATGTAAAAATCAGGAGTACGGGATCATCAGGGGGCCACCTTAAAGGCTGTCTACTACAATCTTAATATAATTTTGATTAGAAACGTAATGTTTAAACTAATTTGGGAAATACTGACATCTTAAAAATATTTTTTTCTTCCATCTAAAGGTAAGGATTTGTAAATCATAGAAACATTTCCTAAATTTTCTGTGATTTCTCAGTTCATTTTTTTAAAACATTCTGTAACTCTTCTTAAGGCTAAAAAATTCTAAAATTGCTCATTTCCCAATCTTCCTTCCCCAGTTAGTACTTCTGGTCTAACTGCTGAGTTAGACCACAAGTACTTGTTTTATGGTACTCTCCCTCATTAATTTTTCTCTATAGCTACTAATTTTCTAATTTGTTTCCTGTCATATATGACAAATCCAGAAAATAGACTGTACTATGGGCTTCCTCTAATTATGTGGAAAAGTGTGCAATGTGAGCAAAGGAAAAAAAAATCATAAACATTTAGATTGAGCCTGGTAAAGTGTCTGTGCATATACATACATGGTTACTATGTTTCCCATAATATGCAGTGAGTGTTCACATAGAAACATAATTTGTTGTTCCAATCTGTAGTAGAGACTTAGATTCTGAAGACATTGTCAGGAACTAAAGACCTACAAGTATTAGTATAGTTTCTAGCATACAAAGGAATAAAGAATATCTTTATATGATAGAAAAAATTGATTTCAAAGTCCAAGAGTCATGTAAAACCATCATATGGAAAGCCTCAATAACTAATTAAAAGGTTAACTTATCACACTAAAAAGACACCCACTAAACAGGAAGTATAATAGTTATGTATTTATTGACTCATCACAAATGTCATAATTCTAATTTATTTATAATTTATAAAATAATGTGTTTTATAATAATTTAATTAATTTATTCATAATTTATAAAATAATTTTATAATAATTTAATATATAAATCATAAATTTATATAATATAGGTTATTTAATTTCTATAATTTATTAATTAAAAGGGCATATCTAAAATGGCAAGCTATTTTGTTATTCAGTCCTTAAAAACTAATGAGGTTGAATTCAATAATTTATCCTTTTTCATTTTAATGGTATGTTTTTAAGTTCAGATCAGTTACAAGTGAAATTAATTGCTTATAATACATATACAATTGGATTTATTCCACATTTTTCTATTTTTTTAAATGAGTTTTAAATTATGACTTTTCTAAAATAATTTGAAATCAGTTTCCCAAAAGAAGTTTAGTTCACTAAAAATTTTGGAAGAAATATTTTTCTATTACAGCAGTATTTTATCTTTAGATATGAAAGATCCCTTAAAGCTTGTTATGCAACAGAATCCCAGTGAAGTTCAATCAGTTTGACAAAGTCACATACAGGATTATTCGCAATCTAATACTTAAAGCAGAACTTTCCATTTATATAGCTCTTCCTAATACATACTGTTATGTGTACAAATTTATGTGTAATTATTATGAGGAAATAATAAGAAAAAGTAAATGTTTCATAAATCACTTTATACTGTCAGCTGGCAATATATTCAATCAGATGCAAGCAATAAGAGATAAATATCTTGCCATACTAGTGGGTAACACCATTTGATATAAAACATGGAGTGTCTTTGAAAGACTCTCCTATAGTGTGTGATTTAGGCCAGGGACCCCCAACCCCCAAGCCATGGACCAGTACTGGTCCATGGACTGTTAAGAACGAGGCCGCACAGCAGGAAGTGCATGGTAGGCGAGAGAGTGAAGTTTCATCTGTACTTACAGCTGCTACCCATCTCTCGGTTTACTACCTGAGCTCCACCTCCTGTCAGATCAGCAGCGACATTAGATTATCATAGGAGCGCAAACCCTACTGTGAACTGCGCATATGAGGGATCTAGGTCATGCACTACTTATGAGAATCCAATGCCTAATGATCTGAGGCGGAGCTGAGGCGGTGATGCTAGCGTTGGTGAGCAGCTGAAAATACAGATTAACATTAGCAGAGAGGTTTAACTGCACAGAGACCATAATAAATCAGTTACTTGCAGACTCATATCAAAACCCTATCCGTGAGTGGCAAGTGACAATTAAGCTGCATCTTATGGAGTAGACTGGACATAAGCAACACACTTCAGGTGTCACTTTCTCCCATCACCCCAAGATGGGACCATCTAGTTGCAGGAAAACAAGCTCAGGGCTCTCACCGATTCTGCATTATGGTGAGTTCTATAATTATTTCATTATATATTACAATGTGATAATAATAGAAATAAAGAGCACAATACATGCAATGTACTTGAATCATCCTGAAAACATGCCCACCCCAGTCTGTGGAAAAATTGTCTTCCACAAAACTGGTCACTGGTACCAAAAATGTTGGGGATCACAGAGGTAGGTCATTATCAGCCAATCCAGAGACTATAAACATCAATGGATACTAGAAATTTCAGAGATTTTCTGTATTGGAAGTATGGATTCCATCATTATATTCTATATACAATTTCCAAAACACATTCTTTTAAAAACTGTAACCTATAGACTATAAACACTGTAAACTGTAGACTTTAAAAAACAAATAAGCCCTGCAACTACTATATTTATTATGGTGTCAAAGTTGAAGTTAATATTTAAAAAAGTATTGTCGGACTGTATAACAATCCTACATGCTTACTGGATATGGTTCAAGACATGGGTTATGTTCTGCTAATAAGTAAATTATAGAATTAAGTCATGAGTCTTGAAACCTCAATTTTCAATTTCATATTTTATGTCTCCCAATATTAGTAAATACTTCATGATTGATAGAGAGATGTGGTAACCTTTACTAAATTAAATTAAACTTCCCTTTCTTAGAAAGAAAACTGTATGTTGTTTCATAATACGTAAATAAAAAGAGAAAGCCTTATTCTTATTTAGAAGTCATGAGTTAGAATTTTCCTTAGCTGAGAGCAAATAAACAATTTATATTTTTTTGTTGCCCACCAACCAAAGCAAAGCTATTTAAACCTGAAAAATATAAAGAAGAAGATATGTACTTTTAAGTACCTTACAATGCAATGCATTTTCCTTAAAACTAAAGAGCATTTTTCATTTTCTTCCTGCTTACCTTTTCTTTTATACTTACTATCAACTTAATACAGAGTATAAAGACTTTATTCTTTCCCTGGGAAAGATAGCAATATTTGCTGCTTATTTACACCCTAAAGTTGTATTGTCATGTTTGATGTACTCTTTAAAATGCTCCTTACAAAGCAGAATCACGTGGATCTAGTTTCAACATACCTAAATCAGTGGGTGAAAGATGTGAAGAGTGATGACTGCGCAGTGTATTCAGTTTCGAGAAAAGTAACTCACTTGTTTTAACATCAGACACTTGGTTTCTCTAAGAGCTGCCAATTTCCAAATTGTACTTATTGACTGGACAAAATGAAATACTTTCTGTTAAGTTTGATTTAAGAAATATTAGCTGGAATTTTATTAAACTGAAATTAATGTGCTCACTTGATTCACTTAAAGCTCAGTTAATATATTTAGTGGTATTTGAAGTTAAACTTTTTGAATAAAACAAATTTTGATAACATCTGAACAAGGGAATGGCATTCCTTTGGTCTGAAATAAATTAACAGCTGTATTTCTGAATAAGATAGTAATGTCTTATATATCTTTACCTCTTAGGAACTTTCCTCACCTCTTGAAAACATTCTTTAAGCTAATAACAGCACTAGCCCTTAAGAACAAATTAACTCTAGAATTTGACACTATAAGTTCTTTTGACCTGGTCCTGCTTATGACAGGCTTACAACTCAGCTACAAAAGAATATTTAAAGCTCAATTACAAAATGTAGCACAAGTTACATCCACCCATGGAAGGCGATCTTGGAAAAAGAACGTAAAATAAGAGTGAGAAAGAGTTCCAGAACCAAAGGAAAAATGAAATGAAGATTAGAGATAAATAAAAATCTACCAAAACAAGGAAGCAACCTGTAATGAAACAGTTTTAACAAGTTTAAAGACCTAAGGTGAGACGATCCCATGGGAAGGAGACATAAGAAGCAAAGAAGCTTAGAAGAGCTGAAATTCTTTAGTAGAATGATGAATTGACATTAATGTAACCAGTTCTTACCGAAGCTGCATCGATCTTTGTTTAGGAATTTGTTCAGTGGGGATTTGGATTAGTAGCAACAAGCAATGAGGAGGGAGATTTAACAAGAATCAAGTGATAAAAGGCTGGTTACTTCTATTAGGTTTTGATGGTAAATTAAAGCCACTACAGGATTTTAATATTTTATGTGTTTTGAAGTATAACATTTATGTTCACATTTTAAATGTGTATAATTTAGTTTTTATGAAATTGATACATAAAATATCTTAAAACAAGATTTAATAAATAGCTTTATAATGAAAAGTAATAGTATCCTACCCCATCATCTCACCTCTGCTCTCTAGAAGAATATATTTTAAATTATTTTATTATTTTTTCATTACCTCTATTTTACTAAGTAATATGCTTTACCATTATATATTTTGTCTGTTATAATAAATAAAAATTTAAGTCATTTTAACACAATTCACCACACCCAGCCAACACAAATTTCAGGATAGATATAGAATTAACTTTGCATCTTATACTAGCTGCTTTCCAAATTTAAGGAAAGCATTCACATTTGTTTCTTGTATATACAATACTGCCTGGTCTTGTTTTATTAAGAGCAGAGTTGCCTGTTCAGATAACTGCTGTACAGTGTTTTACAACTGTTTCTTGGGTAGCTTACTCTACTTCATTTTGCCTCTGTTTCCTCAACTGTGAAGAGTGGCTGTTAGAATTCTATTATTTTATGCATTAAAAAAAAACAGAATTTGCACATAGTAAGTACTTAATAAGTGTTAGTTATTGTTAAAGTTTTCACTCTTTTTTCAATTTTAATATGCATGTTTTACTCTTGATCCTGGATCATGTTTTAGCTGCTAGTGTTTTCCTCTGTGGTATGTGACATATGCTGTATCTAACAAAAGTTTAACCTTGAATTCCATTATATAATTGTGTATCTTACAATTGATTGACTCAAGTTTCTGTGAATTCTTGTGTCATTATTATTGATATTTTTAAGGCTCTATATTGAGTAAAATTTGAAAATAAAAATCAGTATTAATATTGTCACTATGTAAATACAGTTTATGTAAAATTATTTTAAATATTATGGTTGAATTTTCTTTTATCTTGTACTGTAAAATCTTTGTACCTTATTTCAAATTCTGAATCTTTAGAATGTCCTTTTCCTTGGGAAAACTTCCTCCTGGAATTCTTCTATCATTCTGATATAATTTTAACTGCATTCTTATTAAGCGAGCAGCAGAGAGGAATTCATGAAACACCATTTCACTACTGCTCTGCTGATTTGATCCTTTGTTACTTCAATTCCTTAAGAAAATTTTTATATTGCTAAAGGACATTATTCATAATATGCCAAGAAATGGGTTGTGGAAATATTTTCTAAGAACTTCTTTATATGTGTAAAAATGTCTTTATTTTGTCAGCATTATTCAGTAGTTTAGCTAAATTTAATAAATCTATATTAAATATCATTTTTCTGATGTTTTTATTGCTGTTTATCATCAGTGTTCCTGATGGGAAGTCTAATTCCATTTTGATTATTACTTATTTTCACAGTAATCTGTTTCATAGTGGGTTATTTGGAAGATTTTTTTGGTTTGTTTTTGCTTTTTATGTTTTCTTCCAGGAAGCTTTTATAATTATCCTTCTATGTGTTCTGAAATGCCACAATATATGGTTAGAGATTTGTGTGTGTGTGTGCCTGTGTGTATGTGTTCCATGAACTGATCCCTTTTATACAGAATTTTATCTTTTGGGTTTGTGAAATTACCTTGCATTATCCTAGGTATTTTCCTCTCCTCTGTTTTTTTCTTCTTCTTTCTAAAAACCTGTCTATTTAAATACTTTTGGACCAGATACATTTGTGTTCTACGTATATTATTTTTAATATCTATTCATTTTACTGACTGTTCCACATCAAGGAAATTTAATAAATCTGTGGGTTTTCATTAGGGACAGACATGATCAAATTTGTGCTTTAAAAATGTAACTGGCTGCAGTGTAGCCCTTTTAACAAAGGGTTTAGCAGGAGAACAGAAGATAGCCAGAGAACAAGCTCAGATTAGTTTCATCCTTCATAAATCTTCCTTCTTTCCCTTTCTAACTCTGAGAACATTAATTCTTGCCCCAATGATGAAAACTTTCCCAAGATTCAATTTATGTAAAGTGCTTCTGACAGACCTAGAAATAGTATATGTAACAAGCTAAAAATGACCTCTGTTATACTATTAAGAATGTATCTATACATAAATATGTAAGAAATGTGTGGCTGATAATTATCTCAGTTAAAATAACACTTTAATACCATTTGAATATTTAAGTAGGAAAAGAGAAGCAATTTTATTAGAAATCTGCAATAGAAAGTATTATATTATGCTGGGAATAAAAGGAGTACAAAAATCAAGGAATTCATAGTGTATTGAGGCACTGGATATGTGAATGAGTAAGTTTAATGTGATATTAAAGTGACTTAAAGGAAATATATAAAACTAATACTGAAATTCAGGGAATTAATGCAGATGATTCCCAGTTTTGGTTTGTAGGGTTCAGTTAGGAGGTGAAGATATAAGTTTCTTAGAAGAAGCAACTTCTGAATTGATTAGTCCTTTATGGATTGATAGGATTGTATATGAAGCTGGAAATCAGAAAACCATGAATCATACATATAACTTCTATGGTAATCATAAACCCTATTAATTGAAAAAGTATAGCAAGCTACATATTTTTTAATTATCCAGGTTCTTTCATGATGGGTTTACAAAACATAATGTTGAAAATTGTGTTTGAGAGTAAAGGTGGAATGAAATGTTAATCATCCTTGAATGTCAGGCTAAAGACTGAATTTTATAAAGTTGAAAATATTGAGGTAAGTTATAGTAGTTTTCTTTCAAGAAGTGTGATATTATTATATCTAGAGTTGGGAATTAAGAAATCCTTAAAATAACTCTATATCCTAAATATTTCCCCTGTATTATTTTAGCTTACCACAGGAACAATATATTAAAATTACTTCTAAAATATAATGTGCCATCCATTCAGCTTCTATTACAAAATCTAAAGAGAATAAGCAGCATAACACTAGAAATATGCATGCTGTTGACTTTGATCTTCAGGTGGAACTGCTAAAATGATTTTGATGGTTAGACCTCTCTTTAAATAATTAGAATCAGATTAGAACCATTGCAAAGGATGCCTAAGATGGTAAGGTTTTATTATTGTCTGTAAACCATATGGGAGTTTCACTCTTTCTCAGTAGAGTTGACTTATGCCAACACATTAACATTATTTTCCTAAGTGTATTTTTAAAGAGGGTTGCCATGTAAGGCATTGCTAGAGTTCATCTCTGGAGAAGAGAGGCAAGTATCAAGGAAAATGCTATAGAATTGACAGTATCAGGAAGAAAATATCATTGTTCAATATGTTACTGCCTTACTTTACCTATAGATTTCATACGGAGATAACAAGAAAATATAATTTACTACAATTTTGTAACTGGATGTCAGATGGCATTACTTGGGCTCAACAAATATGATTTTATCTGCCTACCGTTTATTCCATCTGTTTGCGTGGTTCTTGGCATATATCTTAGCATGTGAATGTCATTTAATTTTTTTTCTTTTTAAAAAAAATCTTTATTGGAATATAATTGCTTTACAATGTTGTGTTAGTTTCTGCTGTGTAACAAAGTGAATCATCTATATGTATACATATATCCCCAAATTCCCTCCCTCTTGCATGTCCCTCCCACTCTCCCTATCCCACCCTTCTAGGTGGTCACAAAGCACCGAGCTAATCTCCCTGTGCTATGCAGCTGCTGCCACTAGCTATCTATTTTACATTTGGTAGTGTATATATCTCAATGCTACTCCCTCAATTTGTCCAGTTTACCCTTCCCCCTCCCTGTGTCCTCAAGTCCATTCTCTACATCAACGTCTTTATTCCTGTCCTGCCCCTAGGTTCATCAGAACCATTTCTTTTTTTTTCTTTTTTTAGATTCCATATTTATGAGTTAGCATGCAGTGTTTGTTTTTCTCTTTCTGACTTACTTCAGTCTGTATGATAGACTCTAGGTCCATCCACCTCACTACAAATAACTCAATTTCGTTTCTTTTTATGGCTGAGTAATATTCCATTCTATATATGTGCCATATCTTCTGTAACCATTCATCTGTTGATGGACACTTAGGTTGGTTCCACATCCTGGCTATTGTAAATAATGCTGCAATGAACATTGTGGTACATGACCCTTTGAACTATGGTATTCTCAGGGTATATGCCCAGTAGTGGGATTGCTGGATCAAATGGTAGTTCAATTTTTAGTTTTTTAAGGAACCTCCATACTGTTCTCCATAAGGGCTGTATCAAATTACATTCCCACCAACAGTGCAAGAGGGTTGCCTTTTCTCCACAGTCTCTCCAGCATTTATTTTTTGTAGATTTTTTGATGATCCCCATTCTAACTGATGTGAGGTGATATATCATTATAGTTTTGACTGGCATTTCTCTATAGGGAGTGAACATATTTGATGAAAGTGGGGAATAGAAGGGAGAGGTGATGAGGCATTATTTAGGGTATCTTATTAAGAAAGGGAGTATTCTGCCTTCTAGAAGAGACCTCTTCTGTGAGATAGAATGATAGAGTTCTCATAATGTTATTGAATCACTGGATCCAGCCATATATGAAGCTAGCACCACATCTCAACTTTTACTTAAATGAATTAATTTTTTAACTTATCCCTCCAAACATTAGTTGGGATATTTTTGCACCTTAAATAAAAATATTTAATATAAGGCCCTGAATGTACATAGGCTTATATAAATTTTTAGCCTCAACTTTTGCCTTTGTAACTCATGGTCTTTCCAATTCAATTACATTAGTGGTTTCTCTGTTCCATCATACCTCACCCTCTCATCTCAGGACCTTAACTCATGTGTTGTTTTATTCGCTTGGTTTTCTCTCCTTCCCACTTTCTCCTAGACAATCCCTAGTTATCATTTATTTTTCACTTTACTGTCACTTCTATAGGAAACCCTTTCTTGAAAGTGCAGACTAAATTGGATAAATATATACTTTTGGATCATTTTAAATTTACTCACAAGAGAATCACAAATGAAGTAAATTAATATTATAATTACCATTAACTTTACTACTTAACAGAAAATTCTATAAATGCCTATTACTATGTCTGCAATTTAACTTCTGTATCCTCTGAACTTGACACACAGCTATTCAATAAATAGTTGAAAGCAAAAAAAATAATAATAATAATCATATAATTGTCTGAGCTCTGCACTTAAGGTGAATGCATAGAATATGAACAAATTCAGAATGTCAGAGATGATTCTCATTTACTAACAAATGTATGGCTAAGATTTAGAAGGAAGCGTCAGAATTAGTAATATTATTACTTGACCAGCATTTTATTAACCTTCAGCAAACTGGAAAATCCAAATATATAGTTAAGGTCCCAGGCCAACAGCTCTTTCTAAACTCAAGGCAAATTCTTAACAATTTTGTGAAATGCTTTTTATATATATTTTTAAACATATTTATTGGTGTATAATTGCTTTACATTGGTGTGTTAGTTTCTGCTGTATAAAAGGAGAATCAGCTATACGTATATACATATATTGCCATATCTCATCCCTCTTGCGTCTCCCTCCCTATCCACCCCTCTAGGTGGTCAAAAAACACTGAGCTGGGCTTCCCTGGGCACAGTTGTTGAGAGTCTGCCTACCGATGCAGGGGACGCGGGTTCGTGCCTCAGTCCGGGATGATCCCACATGCCGCGGAGTGGCTGGGCCCAAGAGCCATGGTGACTAGGCCTGTGTGTCCGGAGCCTGTGCTCTGCAATGGGAGAGGCCACACAGTGAGAGGCCCACGTACTGCAAAATAAACAAACAAACAAACAAAAAACCCACTAAGCTGATCTCCCTGTGCTATGCAGCTTCTTCCCAGTAATTAAAATGTAGCAGGATGAGCAGTAGAATTGTAATTCAGGCCCTGAGTTAGCCAAGTAAATACACAGAATGCGGCTCATTTCTTCTTTTCAATAGTTGACTTACACAGTTAAATTCCCTGAATTATGAAACGGGAGAATACCTAAAATATCAACTAGAATTTTTGTAACAGTAGTGTTTTCTTTGTTGTTTTTCATATCCTACTGCTCTGAATCTGAGGGTTTGTAGAAAGTAGTAATTATTATAGTCTGTCAAGTGTCACAGAGGGCAAATAAACAAGAGAAATAGCTCTCCTAAGATTTTTTCATTCAGGTAAAGGAGGATTTCATTTTGGTAACAGTCACCAAAATAGGAGTCATTGAAGTTTCTCAGGGTTTTTAATTCCCTAATTAACTTTTACACTGACTACTAAATTACCCTCTGACACTAATTTTGTCTATCAAATTGTTGTTAAAATTATCCCACCAAAATTTTCGGTTTTAAATGCTAACATAAACAACAAACTAAAACATCTGTTTTTTTTTTTTTGTTATTTCGTTTTTCTTTTTAACATTTTTATTGGAGTATAATTGCTTTACAATGTTGTGTTAGTTTCTGCTGCATAACAAACTGAATCAGCTATACATATACATATATCTCCATATCTCCTCCCTCTTGCATCTCCCTCCCACCCTCCCTATCCCACCCCTCTAGGTGGACACAAAGCACCAAGCTGATCTTCCTCTGCTATGTGGCTTCTTCCTACTAGCTAGCTATTTTACATTTGGTAGTGTATATATGTCCATGCAACTCTTTCACTTCATCCCAGCTTACCTTTCCCCCTCCCTGTGTCCTCAAGTCCATTCTCTACATCTGTGTCTTAATTCCTGTCCTGTCCCAATGTTCTTCAGAACGATTTCTTTTCCTTTTTATTTTTTTTAGATTCCATATATATGTGTTAGCATACAGTATTTATTTTTCTCTTTCTGACTTACTTCACTCTGTATGACAGTCTCTAAGTCCATCCACCTCATTACAAATAACTCAATTTCATTTCTTTATATGGCTGAGTAATATTCCATTATATATATGTGCTACATCTTCTTTATCCATTCATCTATTGATGGACAGCTAGGTTGCTTCCATATCCTGGCTATTGTAAATAGAGCGGCAATGAACATTGTGGTACATGACACTTTTTGAATTATGGTTTTCGCAGGGTATATGCCCAGGAGTGGGATTTCTAAGTCACATGGTACTTCTATTTTTAGTTTGCAAAGTAACCTCAACACTGTTCTCCATAGTGGTTGTATCAATTCACATTCCCACCAGCAGTGTAAGAAGGTTCCCTTTTCTCCACAGTCCCTCCAGCATTTATTGTTTGTAGACTTTTTGATGATGGCCATTCTGACCAGTGTGAGGTGATACCTCAATGTAGTTTTGATTTGCATTTCTCTAATGATTAGTGATGTTGAGCATCCTTTCATGTGTTTGTTGGCAATCTGTATATCTTCTTTGGAGAAATGTCTATTTAGGTCTTCTGCCCATTTTTGGATTGGGTTTTTTGTTTTTGATATTGAGCTGGCATGAGCTGCTTTTATATTTTGGAGATTAATCCTTTATCAGTTGCTTCATTTGCAAATATTTTCTCCCATTCTGAGGGCTGTCTTTTCGTCTTGTTTATGGTTTTGTTTGCTGTGCAAAAGCTTTGTAGTTTCATTAGGTCCCATTTGTTTATTTTTGTTTTAATTTCCATTTCTCTAGGAGGCGGGTCAAAAAGGATCTTCCTGTGATATATGTCATAAAGTGTTCTGCCTATGTTTTCCTCTAAGAGTTTGATAGTGTCTGGCATTACATTTATGTCTTTTATTGTTTTCCTCTAAGAGTTTGATAGTTTCTGGCCTTACATTTAGGTCTTTAATCCATTTTGAGTTTATTTTTGTGTATGGTGTTAGGGAGTGTTCTAATTTCATTCTTTTACATGTAGCTGTCCAGTTTTCCCAGCACCACTTATTGAAGAGGCTGTCATTTCTCCATTGTATATTCTTGCCTCCTTTATCAAAGATAAGGGGACCAAATGTGCATGGGTTTACCTCTGGGTTCTCTATCCTGTCCCATTGATTGATATTTCTGGTTTTGTGCCAGTATCATACTCTCTTGATTACTGTAGCTGTGTAGTTTCGTGTGAAATCAGGGAGCCTGATTCCTCCAGTTCCATTTTTCTTTCTCAAGATTGCTTTGGTTTTTCAGGGTCTTTTGTGTTTCCATACACATTGTGAATTTTTTTGTTTTAGTTCTGTGAAAAAGGCTTTTGGTAGTTTGATAGGGATTGCACTGAATCTGTAGAATGCTTTGGGTAGTATAGTCATTTTCACATTGCTGATTCTTCCAAACCAAGAACGTGGTGTATCTCTCCATCTGTTTGTATCATCTTTAATTTTTTACATCAGTATCTTATAATTTTCTGCATACAGGTCTTTTGTCTCCTTAGATAGGTTTATTTCTAGGTATTTAATTCTTTTTGTGGCAATGATAAATGGGAGTGTTTCCTTAATTTTTCTTTTGCATTTTTCATCATTAGTGTATGGGAATGCAAGAGATTTCTGTGCATTAATTTTGTATCCTG
>NC_041226.1:29866719-29933404 GCF_002837175.3 Physeter macrocephalus | reverse complement strand
TTTCTGCATACAGGTCTTTTGCCTCCTTAGGTAGGTTTATTCCTAGATATTTTATTCGTTTTGTTGCAGTGGTAAATGGGAGTGTTTTCTTAGTTTTATTTTCAGATTTTTCATCATTAGTGTATAAGAATGCCAGAGATTTCTGTACATTAATTTTGTATCCTGCTACTTTACCAAATTCATTGATTAGCTCTAGTAGTTTTCTGGGAGCATCTTTGGGATTCTCTAGTATAATATCATGTCATCTGCAAACAGTGACAGTTTTACTTCGTCTTTTCCAATTTTTATTTCTTTTATTTCTTTTCTTCTCTGATTGACGTGGCTAAGACTTCCAAAACTATTTTGAATAATAGTGGTGAGAATGGGCAACCTTGTCTTGTTTCTGATCTTAGTGGAAATTGCTTCAGTTTTTCACCATTGAGAACGATGTTGGCTGCCCTTTAATCTTTAAGGTTAAATGCTGGTTTTCCATTTAGATCTTATAGAGTACTGTCATGCATGGATTGTTAAGAAAACAATGTGTGTGTGTGTGATAAACATTTATTGAAGAGCTTCGTTTAAAATTTATTCTGCCAGAGGACTTTTATTCAACATTTTAAAAAATTTATAACATGCCACCTATATGCCAGGAACTAGGTTTTTTGAGGAAACAAACAAACGAACAAACCAAAAACTCTGCTTCATGGTTGGGAAAATAATAGTTCCATTCAGTCACAATATACCTAGAAATTTACAAAGCAAATTTCAGCTACATTGCCTATTTAATTCTCAGGACACCCTTGTGATTTAGGTATTATTTTGCTCTTTTCTAGGTCAAGAAAATGAAGCTCAATGAGTTGGAAAGTCATGAGTAAATGATGGAGGTGACCTTTCAATTCAGAGTTCCCAAATTTAATGCTATTCTTATTCATATTTACTTTTGAAAAATATAGGGATTTTAAAGTATAAATTTCCTCATTCAGATATTCCTTACAAATTTTATTAAGAGCTCTTTATAATGAGGGCATGCTTAGAATTGTGAAGAGATACCAAATTATATGAACTGTAATTCTAACATGAATTTTCCTATGTGATGTAGATATAGTGCACATATTCAAATATGAAAAGTCATTAAAAAAAAAAAAAGCAACTTGGCAGGTAGGTTTAAAATGATGACCGTGCCCCGCGTCTTCTGTGTGCCGCCACTGCTGCCTCAGCTTCGCTGCTCCTGCCCCTCCGGGGCTGCATAGCCGGCATTAGCCGCGCGAAGGTTAAGAGAGGGGACCAACGGAATGTGCGTGCACGGGGGTTCCCACAGTCCCAGCAGTTCCTCTCGCGGGTGGACTGCGAGGTCAGCAGCAGTCGGGGGAGGCCACAGACTGCGCCATGTCGGCGGGCGGCCCATGCCCGCAGGAGCCGGCGGGGGGCCCAGGTGGCGCCTCATGCGCCATGGGGGTCTCCCCCAGTGGGGTATTCATGTTCCGGTGGCTGGAGGTGCTGGAGAAGGAGTTCGACAAGGCCTTCCTGGATGTGGATCTGCTCCTGGGTGAGATCGATCCAGACCAGGTGGACATCACTTATTAGGGGAGACAGAAGATGACCAGCCTGAGCTCCTGCTTTGTGCAGCTTTGCCACAAAGCCCAGACTGTGTCCCAAATCAACCACAAGCTAGAGGAAAGAGAGCTTGAAGCAAACAAAAAAGAGAAAATGAAAGAAGCTCAACTTGAAGCTGAAGTGAAGTTGTTGAGAAAAGAGAATGAAACCCTTCGTAGACGTATAGCTGTTCTCCAGGCTGAAGTTTATGAGGCAAGACTAGTTGCCAAGTACTTGGATAAGGAACTGGTAAGAAGTGTCCAACAAATACAGTTACTAGGACGAGATATGAAGGGACCTGCTCATGATAAGCTTTGGAACCAGTTGGAAGCTGAAATACATTTGTATCATCACAAAACTGTTATCAGAGCCTGTAGAGAGAGTAATGACCTGAAGCGACCAATGCATGCACCACTAGGCCATGATCAAGACTCTTTAAAGAAAAGCCAAGGTGTTGGTCCAATTAGAAAAGTTCTCCTCCTTAAGGAAGATCATGAAGGCCTTGGCATTTCAATTACAGTAATAAGGTGGAAAGGAACAAGGTTTTCCAATCCTCATTTCTGAGCTCCAACCAGGGCAACCTGCTGATAGATGTGGAGGGCTACATGTTGGAGATGCTATTCTGGCTGTTAATGGAGTTAACCTAAGGGACACAAAGCATAAGGAAGCTGTAAACATTCTTTCCCAGCAGAGAGGAGAGATTGAATTTGAAGTAGTTTATGTGGATCCTTAAGTGGATTCTGATGATGAAAATGTGGAATATGAAGATGAGAGTGGACATCGTTACCGTTTGTACCTTGATGAGT
Organism: Physeter macrocephalus; assembly: GCF_002837175.3. Taxonomy (NCBI): domain Eukaryota; kingdom Metazoa; phylum Chordata; class Mammalia; order Artiodactyla; family Physeteridae; genus Physeter; species Physeter macrocephalus. The sequence goes on along the minus strand of NC_041226.1, from coordinate 29,931,026 downwards.
TAGAGGGAAGTAGTAATCCTGGTGCTAGTTGCAAAGACACAAGTGTGGAAATCAAAGTGTTTCAAGGATTTAATAAGAAAGCAGTAACTGATGGACATGAAAACGGAGACCTAGGAACTTCAAGTGAAACTCCACTTGAAGATGGTGCTTCTAAACTAGATGATCTGCACAGTCTGTATCATAACAAATCTTATTAAACTATCTCCAGACAAGATTGTTAATCAGACTATTCTGAATTTGGGGCACTAGGGAAGATGGTGACAAAGACTGTACAAGATCAAGGGAGGCTGTTTGTTGCCTAAATGAAATGCGGGTACCTCAGGGCTTCATGCGAACAATTCTAAATGCATAAAACTCCCTATTTTCTGTGGTATACCATAATTAGCTATTGCATGTAAAGTAATTTTGATTTTCTTAAAATTGTAAAGCACCAAAGCATGTGTTTCCCAGAAGGATAGTACTAGGCTCTTAAGTACCAAATGAAGCCTTACTGTTTTATTTGATTCATTTTCCATTTAGTAGAAGGACAGTGCTAACTGGAATTTTTTAAAATAAATAGCCTTTAAATATAAGAGAATAAATGAATTCATATTGTAAAAAAAAAAAAAAAAGAATTCATTTAACTTTCACTAACTCAGAAGTCACAGAGCATCAGATTGAAGTTTCCTTAGTTTTTCTGTGATTTAGCTAAATGAAGTAAAACAGTTTGCCAGACAAGATGTAAATATTTAAGAGAGCTATATTTTCAATCAACTCAAACATTGTGATTGTACCTGTATTTATAAAATCGTTATGTGTTAATTACAAATTTGTTCTCAAGAGCTTCTAAACCATAAACCACTAAGGAGCTCTCCCAGTTACTATCCTTTGAGAAAATAACAAAAGAACATTTCTATCGTTAGGTAGTTAGACATTAGTAGCAAGGAGGTGACAATGGAGAGAAAGACAAGAAGAAATCAAGTCACAGACTCTCCCTGAACCCCATCCAGAATGGGTGAAACTATGGTCATGTGGTGGGCAGCTTATCCTGATAAAGATGGGCACAGTAACACGAAGGGACTTCCCTGGGCTGCGCATGCCCAGACCAGACAGGCGTATAACCTATAGTAAAACCAAACTCATTATACCGTAATTATAATAAAATCTACATGTGGTCTTGCCCCCCTGAGTGGGTGTTTCTTGGCGAGTCAAGGGTGAGAGCATGCGCAGCAATAAACTTGTTACATAGCTTGGGACCGTCAATCGAATAATGATCCCCTGTCACTCACCCCCGCCTCCCTGCAAAATGCTCCTTAAAAGCGCCCTTAAGCCTGTATAGGAATGCTGCTTTCAATTCGCAGCAAGAGCCGGCTCTCTCTCTCTCTCTCTCTGAGAGTGTACCTTTGCTTTGATAAACTTTGCTTTGGGCTTGATTCACTTCGCTCTCTCTTTCTCTCTCTCTGTCTCTGAGAGTGTACTTATGCTTAAATAAACTTTACTTTGTGCTTAAGCTTAACGTGGTAGTTTGTAATTCTTTGCTTACTTTCGTGGAACCGAGATTACTTGTGTGGGCCTTCCGTTGACCTTCTCTGTCGAAGCTATTCTGTTACAATGCACGTCCACCTGGTGACGCTATAAGCAGATTTTTAAATTAAATCAACTTGTGTTTTCCTGGACCAAATGTGTTTTCTTTAATAAATGAATGATGTAATGTTTCTATATTCCCCAAATAAATGAAAACATTAATCCTTTCCTTAATTCAGTATGCAGTCCTGCAGAACGATAAAATAAAATACCTACTTTACTTTTTTTTATGCAAATAAAAATAGTGCTTTTTCCTTTCTATTAGGTCAGTAGGAATCCAGCATTAAAAAAATGTTTAAAATTCACAGTTTCGTTTTTTTCCATCCATTGCCATAACATTTAAACTGAGTTTACTTAAACAGTTCAAATCTCAGTCACTACTATGTAAATGTTAGGTGGAATTCTTATTTTTATATGTGTACTACAATCTAAGTTCATGATAATTATTTTCCAGTTCATAAGATTTTCATGACATGTTATTATGCTCGCATCAATATAATAAATTGAGTTAAAATTCAAATATGAACTAAAGTGGGACAATTAAAAGGACTTTTAAAAATAAAAGTTAAGAAAATTCACATATTTTTATAAGAATTGACTCTTTCATGGCAATTACTGAGATATGTTCATGTGGTACAGCCTATTTGTATATCACCACTTTCCTTCTCTTCTCTAACCCCCTGCATGCCTGGTTCCCTTAACACTGTCCGTGTTTTGTTTTGTTTTTTCCCAATTCACTTGTTTTCTAATACAGTAGGTAAATTATCTCTATACTATTTTCACTGTTTATTATTTGTCTCCTTCGTTCTACTAGAATATAAACTCCTCAGTCAGATTTTCTTTGGTTTTAAAGGCCAAAGCAGTACTAGCCCCTTGCAGAAGTCCCTCTATTCATAGTTTGGAAAGAAGGGACAAGTGAATCTAGTATTATTTTAAGGGAAAATACCTGTTGTGCTATCTTTCTATGGGTTTTTAAGTAAGTAAGAAGGAAATTGCTTTACTCCTTAGGAAGCTTCATGCTGAGAATAGTTCAAAAGGGGAAGTTTGAGGCTTCCAAGGTAGAAGATACATCCACATTTATGTAGTCATTAAACAAGCATAAATTCACATACGGTGTGCCAGATGAAATTATAGGCACTGAGCATACAGATTTTAAAAGCGCAATTACTCCTTTGAGGAACTAAAAATGTAACCGGCTATTTAGTTAAGAACATGACATTTGGAATAAAATCTGACTGTGAATCTGCACACTCTCTTTTTCTTTTTTAACTGGGTATGAAACCAAGTTAATAAAACTAGAAATGTTTGATTCCCCATTTGTTATATAGGGGTAATAATAAAATGTATCTCATTGAGCTTCTGTTAAAAATTGAATGAGATAAACTATACAGTATGCTGGGCATAGCATAGGTGCTTAATAAATATCAGTCAGAAGTAATGTGGTTGTCATTTTGTTGCCAAATGCAAGTTCATGTGCCCAGCACAGAGTGAGGCCAAACAGACCAAACCATCGGAGTTTGGAGCAAAGAAACATTTACTGCAGGGTCAAGCAAAGAGAATGGGCAGCTCATGCTCAAAAGACCCAATGGTTTTCAGGGAAGAGATTTTATGGACAAAATGTGGAGTAAGGGTTACATGGTGTGTGACTTTCTTTTGATTGGTTGGTGGTTAGGTAACAGGGTGCTTTTCTAGGAATCTTGTGCTCAGCCTGAAGTTACCATCCTCCACCTGGGAAGGGGCCTTAGTTCCTTCAGAAAGACTCAAATATATATAGTTTTGTATATCCCTTGAGGAAGAACCAGGACCCTGCATATTGTTTCTTGACTGTTCCTCCTTTGTTCTTTCCCTAATTAGTAAGTTTTGAATCTGTCCTTTGGAACTAAGGGAAGGTCTAGGAGGCTGAAGTCTTTTCCTACAAACAAGAAATGGGGGACATGGAAAGGTTTTTGTACACTGGAGGGCCCCACAGAGTCCTGCTCAGTTTCAGTAAAATTTGGTTATTAGAGATTCCATTACAAAAAAAAAAAACAGTTTTATTTGTTTTTAATTCTGTTTTCGCATACATTTTTAGACTTACATGGTTCATCTCTCAGTAGTTTTCATAGGAAATGGTTCTTGGTCTCTTGTAAAATGCCAAATATCCTCTCTTCTATGTGAAACATTTATTTTTCCCTTGAGGACCACTGTTCCAAGAGAGCATGAACTGCACAAAACTTGTATCTGCCTGGCATTTCTTCTTTTGGAGAATTGCTCCTCTCTCTTATACGGACCTGGTGGAGCTGTCAGTCATGCTGCTCAGTTCCTTAACACATTCAAAGAGTGAGCGTTTTACTCAAGACTGTCTAATGGTGTTGTTACTGAACTCAGGTTCAGCTGCTCATGCTTGGAAGCCAATACTAGAGCAGCAAGTGTTGGTTGTAAAAGGAAAGGTTGCTTTACGCAGTAGGCCAGCAACATGGGGAGAATGTGGACTCATATCCAAAAACTGGTTCTGAAGACTCTACTCAATTATTAAAGTTTTTAAAAGAGAATCATTAGGAGAAGGAGTGAAAGTCTTTGTTATCTTCCACTGTTATCTTCCACTTTGTTATCTTCCACTGTGATCATATTGTTTGTTCCTTTTAGTTGAACAGTGCCTGAAGCCAGCCTCAGGCATCTTAGATGTATGAGGTAATCTTGAGGTAGATTTCTGCTGCAGAGATTTCTATCAAAACACTGAAATTTCCCAAGCAATCACCTTTTTCTAGGGTTTTGCCCTACAGTTAATAACTCTATCTGTGTTCATTCTTCCTCTCTTCTGCTTTAATATCAAAAGAGTTAACAGGTCCCCTGAAAATACTCTCATCTTGGGTTGTTTTCTTCCCAGAGGGTTAAATTATGTAGATGTTGGGGAGAAAGAAATTTTCCTCTACACTTCTAGGTTCTTCTGTCTTGTCTAATAATTAAATTGACATGATACAGATTAATAGGAGAAAATCAAATAAAATTTAATAACATGTATATATGAGAGAGACTCGAAAAAACTGAGTAACTCATCAAAATGGCCAAAGCCTTCACCTCAAATACCATCCTCAGCTAAAGACAGAATAGAATGTTGAGAGTGAAGATAGTCATTTATGGGAGGTTACCAGGAAAGGCACAGTAAACAAGGATGATTGTATTGCAAGTTTAAGTTATTGTCTTCTCCACTGATAAGAGTTTCTAGATATTTGGTCATCCTCCTGCTTTAGGTACAGAGATTGAGACACTCCATGTTTATGGAGATTTCTGTTACAAATGTAAATGTTTCTTACAGAAAGGCAAGTCCTACTTGGTTTTCAGAGCCCTTCCCTGTCTGCTGTTTCTCAGAAAGTAACCAGCTTAAAACAATATATGCCAAAGAGCCATATTTTAGGGTGGCAAATTCTTCTACCCTACAGAGACATCCACTCAACCATCTCTCCTAATAGTGCTCAAATGGGCAAGGCCTACGTACTCAATAAATTTAGAATATACTTGCCTCAACCACTGAGGTACTTTTAAACACAATGTTTTTATGAATTATTCTAATATTCTAAGTACAGATGTGTTGGAGTTATTTATAGGTCATTGTGTATAAATTGGAAAAGCTCTTTTCCAAATCTACCATTTTTCTACAAATGAATTTTAAGAGAAATTTGGACAGACCTTCCTTCTATTTTTCCCTTTGGATAATTTTCTATTTAATATTCATTATTCATCTAGGAGCTTCAACATTTAGGTTCAAATTTAGATGATATTCATAAAAATCCTATTTCAATTTTATAAATTATACACATATATGCATATATAAAGAGAGCTGTATATTACTCTAAATTTTTGAGGGAAAGTATTGAAGTCTTTCTTGAATATTCAGATTTGTTGTTCTGAGAAGCAATTATGTAATTGTGCTGAAATTTCTGCAGTTAGAGCCTTGAGGTTGACTGTGCAATGTGGGGCCACTTAGCCTTGTGCAAAATCATCTCAGATTGTTGCTTTTTGCATTTTGTGTTCCCCTCTTTTTCTTGTCAGTAATCATTTCCTAATTGTGCATAGTTTGTTTTCTCTCAGAATTTCTTCCTTCCTCTTATTATTTTCCTTAGTATCATGTTCATGTGACTGGAAACTGAATTACTAAACTAATTAGAATTAACTTTAAGTTAAAAGTAAATAAGCTTTAAGTGAAAAATTAAGGAATAATTGTATGATAAAACTGTTTATGCTTTAGTAAATCAGTATTAAGACAATTATTTTGATTTTTCAGAATTTTTTTTAAGCTGAGTTTATGTGGGTGACATGTTGCCACATTTCATGTCTCATATAACTATGTACATTCAAATATATCTAAAGATATAACTCTCTGCTTACCATTCCAGGAACTATTCCTCTCAGTGCTAGTATAAATTATTAGTTTATCTCTAGGATAACACACTTAATAAAAAGTAAATAGCTTTTTCAGGGATGTTTACATTTCCTCATCTTTTCATTCCTGAGATTATCAAGGATCCATTATGAGTGTTCTCATATTTTGATTTACTTTTGAATGCACAGCAAAATCCTCAGGAGTATTAGAACTGGTCTTCAGTCAACAAGCACAGGTAGATAAGAGCCACAGGCTCAAAGCCACATAGCACTTTTATTTACTGCAAATCATCCTTTCAAGGTGTTTTTCCCTCCTTATTTTCATCAACCTTTCAAAATGTGTAGGAATCATAAGTGCTGATCATAGTTATTAAAGATAAGTTACATGCTTAAGGAGGGGAAGGGGAAATGAAGACAGGTTGTAGGAGAGCCACAGATCTTGTTGCATTTGGGTCTTGCCATTATATGACAGCCTGAATTCTGACACTCACGTGCAATATTAAAAATAGAAAACAAGCACCAGCAAAAATCAAAAGCTAATGCTGCTGCTTGCATGTTGCCAGTTTGAGACATATACTGCTGAGCCATTGTCCTCTGAGGTTTTGAATGACTATAGTGTGTGGCATTGCTTGAAGGAAAGTCCTTCTAGGATAGATCTTTACTCTCCACTGAATTATTTAGAACTGGAGATATTAAAATTCAACACAGGATTTTCATCATTCACTGATACATAGGGAATTATCTAACTGTGATTGGCTCTGAAAAATACAGAGTGAACACCAAAGAACTACTTGATCTAACAAAGAATTTCATGAGAAATGCAGGAAATGAAGTTCTACAGATAAATAGAGACTACATTTTTTAATATCTACATATTAATAATGATATTTTAAGCTGATTTTAGAGATGTATTTATATCTATAGTGTCTGTATTACTTAAAAATAAATTAAATATTTCAAATAAAGCTACAGTAGAATGCAAAATGACTAATCAGAACATAGGTTTAATACAGGAAGTAACATTTGAACAATTGTTTGCAAAGATTTATTTACATTGTTGACTTGCTGAAAATTATCTTTTAATAATCCAATTTTAATTTTCTACATTTTTAGTAATGTCTTCAAAGTCTGAAAATGTATTTCTTAAAATATTCAAAAAGGTGAGCCGTAAACATTCTAAAACAAAAAATGATTTTGCTTAATGGTTATACTTATTCACATAATTTTATATGCTTAAATAACACATTGCATATTTAATTTTTTCTATCACTAACAATCATTATATGTAAAAGTACCATTTGAACTAATTATATGAGAAACAGTACTTTTTGAAAATAATTAAACTCTGAAAAGTCTTTGCTTACAGACAGCTTTCAAGCTCAAGATTTGTCACTTGATTAAAGTGTTGCATGTGGACCACTTCTCCTCCTCCTTTATCGTTGTTTTCTTAACTTCTTGGGATGGAAAATATCATCTCCCATCAAAAGTAATTTTTCCTTTTAGTGCACTGGATTTCTCTCATTAAAAAAATAAAATAAAATAACTATGATAACTGAAAAGTCCCTGTTACTACTTCATTTCTCCTTAGATGACATTTTGAAATTTTAATATTACCTTTTTCCTGATAATACCACTACTATCAGTCTTGATATATCATTGGTATTTCCAATAACTGATAGCAATATATACTGTAAAATACTCATTTATATCAAATATCATTGAATTTCAGAAGTAAGAGCAATGTACCAACTCACCACTACATTTAGTCTACTGCTTTCCCATGTCCAAGTATAAAAGGAAGTCCTTTACCTTTTCAAGAGATAAAATCTGATATCTTTACAAACAGCCACACTTGAGTGTATTGCTATACAACATTCTCTAAAACATTTTTATAAGACACTTTTTCTTGTGCCCCTGTTGAGCACAGGGTAGGCATAATTACACATGCTACACTCTTCCAAATTTAAGATGCCATTCTTTAATTTTTCTATTACATATTCTTCATGTTCATGACCAAGATTGTTAATGACCTTTCTTTGGGAGAATACATTTAAACTAAAGAAACTCAGTTTTTCTTATATTAAAAAATCAAGGTGAATGCAGAACTGCATACAATTCAATAACACTTCATTGTATTATGTAAGCTATATAATTAGTTACATATACTTAACTGTCAAGCTTACACAAAATTTACATTCATCTCTCAGTAACATCCCAAATAACAATAAGCTGTGATCATCTGAGGTCATGAAAATTGAGTGTGAAACTGAGTATTCAATCCCAAACTGCCCAGATATCATTATATCTATATCTTATGATAGTATTCACACTACCATAGCCATGAAAGGAAAATTAAACCAGTATTAGCTTGCAAAGATTTAAATTAGATCTTATTCCCCCTTGACTATTTCTAAATTATATTTTCTTCCAGAGGTGGAACAGACCAACACAGCTGAAGGCAAAAGAAGCCCACCATTAACTGCCCAAGCACTGACCGTCTGTTGATTTCAGCCTACTGTGAACTGTGGACCAATGACTTTGGTACTTGTGTTTTATCCTAGCTCTTCTCTGCTTTGAGGATTATATTTTTGCCATCTTCTCAGTGGATGCAGAAGATTAAAAGAGCTCCTGTGAGATTTGGCTACAGTACAATGGTTGAACTACATGAGCTGAAAAATTTGTAAAACAGCATCAATTGTAAATTTAGAACATCATTTGTTGGTTTTGGGGTCTTATTTTTTTATAACTCAGAATAAGCAAAAAAATACTTTATTTTGTCTCTTTCTTGGTTCTTACAAAGTTTACTAATAGACACATTTATGAAAATTTAGTATAGGATATTTAACATCTTAGTAATATTTTACAATTTAAAATTCTTAAACATTAGTTAACAATCTGTTTTAAGTAATAGTAATATATTTTAAATAATAAATGAATAAAAGATAAGTTAAGTCAATTTTTATTCTCCAAATTGAAATAAATGAAAACTGATGCTTTTTCATTTTTGCCAATTTCTTCATCAAAATGCAAAGATTAAGTTTTATCACTGTTAAACAATTCTCACTGCCTAAACATGCAAAAACTACATTCTCCAGAATTTGAATATGAGAAATTTTCCAAATGAGATAAATTCAGAGTATATATTAATAAATTTGACAAAATAAAATCTAGTCCAGAAATTATAGAGACTTCCCCTCCAAAGCAATTCCATTGGTAAGTAAACCTGTTTAAGTAAGGGAAGACTTTCTAGATAGGATTAAACAACAAACTCAATTAGTTTTAATCAGTAATGCAAGTGAAGCAGATTTTAATTTAATTAAAGCTAGCAGAAGTAAAATGCCTTGTAAGATAATGGGAGATAATGGAATTTGAATTCCTCTTCCTGGCAAGAATATGACTAGGACTATCTGTCTGATAGGAGACTGGTACAAAGGCTTTAATAGTTACTCCGGTGGTTCTAATAATTAAAAGCAAATGGATACCTTAAATACGCTAAAGAAAGAGGTAGCTACCTCCTAGTTAGTGCTTAAAAGTCACCAATTAATGTGATAGCTCTTGTCACATTTTTACTAATGAAAGAAATAGCTTTTGTAACTAAAATACATTACACATAATATACTACTGAACAAAGTTCAACTTGTAGTTGTGATTAGGTGAAACCACATCAGCTTTGGATGTTTTGTCATTTTCCTTAAAAAAAGTTATAAAGCTTTATCTCTCCCATATTTATTTATGAAAATAAAAAAACATCAAAATAACAGCAATAATGTTTGATTATTAACAAAATGAATAATAGTAACTATACCTTACATTTATTTAACACATCATGGTTTCCAAACCTCAAGCAGGTAGAATTAATATGTTTATCTTCATTTTAAGTATAAGAAGATGAGAGTCTTAGAGAATTTTATTCAAATTTTCAAAAGAAATAAAAGCCAACCTTTATTTTTTTTACTTGTATTTTGTTAATTGATTTGTCTTCTCTCCTGTATTGCTGCTCTGACCAACTGGCAAGACATTTCAAGGAGAAAGTTGTTAATCAGTGATTTCATCATTTTCATGTGTGGGTGAGATGGGATATATAAAAATCACTTTGCTTAACATGGGGATAAATCAAAATAGATATTTGAAAGTATTTTTGAGAAGCTAAGAGTATTTTTTTACAAAATTAGAAAATATGGAAAACTATCTTTTGTGGGTAGATAAGATCCAAGAATGCAGTCATATGAAAGGAACTCTTCAGACAAGAGAATTTACAGTACATAGAGAATGGAATAAACCAATCTTTATAATTCACTGTAATATAACACATAAAAGTAAACTTGCCCCAGCATAAATGCAAATTCTGCTATAGCCCATAAAATTCTCTGTTGCATCTTAGTAGGTAACCATGTGAATAACTACATAGCCTGGGCTGAATGAGTCAGGGCCATTCTCTGGGAAAATTTTATTCTATCTGCCTACTGAGGTATAACAAATTTGTTCCAAGACAGAAGTAGGAAAATAAACCTATGTGATGTTGCCCCAGACAGATCAGATGGAACCATAATTGCAAAAAAAGAAAAAAAAAAAGTTATGTTGAAACAAGTAAAACTCTAAACTGTGTAAGAAAACAAAATTAAATATAAAAACAAAATGAAACATGTTCCTTTATGTAACTGTACCTTTTTCTATCTTGGTTCTTGACTTTCCAGTTCTCAGTTTCAGCATCTTGTGAAACTGACTGTTCTTTTTGCTTTGGTTTAGGATTTTGTGAAATATCCATGTATCTTCCCAATAGAATCTTGTCTACCATTCCACCAATGTTAGTCTGGTTTGAATAGGTTTCTATTTCTTGTTTCAGACTGACTACATGTCTATATAGTACAAAGGGCAGCAATGTAAATAGAGTCTAGAATTGCACATAAAGTAATGTTTTAAAAAATTCCAACTCTGCATACACTTTGCAAACATATCTGTATACTTACTATCTGTTTATATTATATATATTATATATTACAGCATTTCTTTTAAAATGTGGTATTTATTTATTTTTCCCATAACATTGGGTCATAGATTTGTTTTTTCCTTCCTCCCTTCTTCAAATATTGAACTCTTACTGATTGCTAGCCACTGTTAATAGGTATTATAGAAATAGTAGTGATTATAAATGTCAAAATGTCTGCTTTCATTGAACTTTCATACTTAGATAGCAGAGGAAAAATATTTTTTAAAAGGCAACATGTCTAATATGTCAGTGTAGACCAGTGCTATGGAGGAAAATAAATAAATGGAAAGTTTTTTTTAATGATGGAGATGGTTTCTGGGTCTGCATGTAAGAAGTTTGAAAGTTGCCACTATGTCCTTACAAATAAAAAGCTAAAAAGACTGAAAAATTAACAACCCTTCTTGGATCTGTAAGAGAGGGGCAGCAAACTGCTTCCCTCCAAGCTGGAGAAACAGGCACATACAGAGTCATGGTGTACTGGAGCAGAAGCTCATGAGCTGGAAACACCAAGAGAACCAGAATTGGAGTAGGAAAACCTGAGCTCTAATTGACAAATAGCTAGAGGCTCAATGTGGACAACTCTGAGTTGTACAAAATGCTCTGGTGTACATACACAATTCAAAAACCTTTGAATATCTTTACCATTCTCTTTTGTTGTAAACATAGTTATTTTTAGTAATATTTATGTTCTTATTAGTCTTATTAGTTTTTAATTATAGTAACATAATATAGAATGCTACTTCTTCCTGAGCAATGAGTGCAGCAGATTTTATTTTCCAAAATGCCCACTGCAATATATCTGGTCCCTCAAGCACTTCCATAACTTTGTCACTCACCTTTCAAAAAATAGATACAATTGCCTTGCCTTGTACTGAACAGGCAGCTCTTTTCCACTGCAGTGGAAGTGACACAATGTGACTACTAAGGCTAGATATAAAAGCCAATGTGGATGGACCTAGAGAGTATTATGCTCAGTGAAATAAGTCTGATAAAGACAAGTACTTTATGATATCACTTACATGTAGAATCTAAAAAAATAATACAAATGAATGTATATGCAAAACAGAAACAGTTGTTAATATAGAAAACAAACTACTGGTTACCAAAAGGGAGAGAAAAGGGAGGAGGGGCAAATTAGGGTGTGGATTTAAAAGATACAAACTACTACCTATAAAATAGATAAACAATAAGGATATATTGGATAGCACAAGGAGTTATAGCCATTTTCCTGTAATAACTTTTAAAGGAGTATAATCTGTAAAAATACTGAATCACTATGCTCTAATCACTAATATAATGTTGTAAACCAACTATACTTAAATTTTTAAAAATCATTACACTTATTATTTAATAAAGGCAATGTGAATTTCAGCTAGTTCTTTTTCTCTCAAGATGCTTACCCTTAATCTAAAAAAAACGGTACTGATGAACCTAGTGGCAGGGCAGATGTAGAGAATGGACTTGAGGTCACGGGGATGGGGGAAGGGGAAGATGGGAGGAAGTAAGAGAGTAACACTGACATATATACACTACCAAATGTAAAATGGTTGGCTAGAGGGAAGCTGCTGCATGGCACAGCGAGATCAGCTCGATGCTTTGTGACGACCTAGAGGGGTGGGATAGGGAGGGTGGGAGGGAGGCTCAAGAGGGAGAGGATATAGGGATATATGTATACGTATAGCTGATTCACTTTGTTGTACAGCAGAAAATAACACAACATTGTAAATCAATTATACTCCTATAAAGATATTTAAAAAAAATGCTTACCCTTGAAATCTAGTTGCTATGTTTTAAGGAAGCCCAGACCGAATGGAGAGAATGCATGAAGGTGTTCTAGTCAACAATACCAGCTGCCAACCAGCATCAAACATTAAACACACCAGGGAAAAATACCTTCAAATGATTGTAAATTCATCTTTAAATCTTCCAGCTGAGGCCTCAGATATCACAGAACAGAAACACAGCAATCTGTCAGAATTCCAGACCCAAAGAATCCAAGAGCATGAATGGATTGTTTTATACTAGTAAGTTCTATAGTTCTAGAAAAGGGAATCACAATTTTGTGTTAATTTCTAGACACTAATAACTTTTCACCTGTTCATACATTTCTTTCTTTCTTTTTATTTTATTTTATTTTTGCTGTTAGAAAGTTGACATAAAATGTGTAGCATCCTTCGGGTTAATGGTACAATTCAGCTTTTCCATGTGTTAATCTTTCCTCTCAGTTAGTCTGCCAACTTAATATTCCCTTTGTTTAAGTCTCTCAGATATGAAATATTTTCTTGTAGGCAGAATTGTAAAAATGTTCTCTTTCCTGAGATTTTACACCCTAATCCTCAGAATCTGTAAATATAATGACATATCACTCCCATGATATGCTACATGATACAGTTAACCTTAAAATAGGGAGATTATGCTGCTTGGTCTAAACTAATCACATGAGCCTTAAAAAGCTGAACATTTTTTTACAGATTGTGGCAAAAGAGGAGGTAGATTAAAAGCAGAAGAAGGACTTGACACAGCTTTGCTGGTTTAAAGATGGAAAGAGCCACAGAAGAAGGAATGCAGGTGACACCTAGGAGCAGAGACCAGCCCCTGGCTGACAGCCAGGAAGAAAATAGGGAACTACTTCCTACATCAGCAAGGAACTGGATTCTCTCAACTTGAATAACTTGGAAGTGGATTTTTACCCAGAGCACCAGCATAAGTTCCACAGCCTTGATATTGATCTTGTGAACTACTAAGCAAACAATCCAGTTAAGCCATGCTGGACTTCAGACCTACAAAACTATGGATAATAAAAAGGTACTTTTTCTTTTTAAAAGCACTAATTTTTGTGGTAATTTGTTATACAGCAAAATAAAACTAATCTATGTGTCATATATTCATTTTCAACTGTTAAATTTTCTGTAAATCTACTTGAGAAATGCATGTAAAAACAAAAATTAACAACTTTATATTAATACTTTTACTGGCTTAGTTTCGTCCCTGAAACAGAGAATGCAATGTGTAGCCATGGGCAAAATACAGACCACTACCCATATTTGTATGGTCCATGAGGTAGTTTTTACATTTTTATGTAGTTGAAAAATATCAAAATAAGTATAAAATATTATAATACATGAACATTATGAGAATTTAACAGTTCAGTCTATAAATAAAGTTGGAACACTGCCACATTCACTGGTTTACATATTGTCTATTGATGATTTCATATCCAATAGAAGGATTTCATATGTGATGACAGTGATTTGTGTAACAACATCATTTATGCTCCCCTGTCTCTGCACATTTTCATTACTTTTTAAATTCAGAACTTGTTTTAAATTCTACCCACCCTTTCATTCAACTTAAATTCTATCATCACCATATATCTTCCCTGAGGAACTTATCCATTTGAGATTGCAAGATCAAGGTAAGTACGTAACCATCATTTGACACATTAGATTTTTAATATTATTATTGTTTTCATATCTTATTTCCCCAACTTGTAATCAAATTACAATTTTCTGGAAACCAAAGATTATGCCCCACAATTCTTTGGACAATCACAGTGCCTAGCAATATTGTATACTTGATATTGGGAATAATAAAGCATTCCATTTAGTTGTTAAAATTGTCTTTTAATCTGCACCAAATCTTTTTAATTTGAATCTTTGATAAGGAAAGTAATAATGCAATATCTGAGCTTATTTTTTTTTGTTTATTGGGGACATGAAAGATAAAACATATTTTTCCCCTAAATGAAAGGCCTTCCTATTTTCTATAAGTAGCCCTGATTTTCCTCAACAACTCTGCAAAAACAGATTCTTCTCAAACAGGAACTTGGCTAAACAAAGTTTGTCAAGTAACATTTTAGACATTACTCTTCCTATACTTCAGGTGTAGTTTGTGTCTGTTATAGAGGAGTAAAATCTTTTGAAAGTGAAGTATTAAGACCAAAGAGAATTAACATTAGAATCAATAATATGCATTATGTATTAAGTTAAAAAAATGATTTCTGCTTATTGAAGGCAGAAGTGATAAAAGGAAACAGTAATATTTGGAACTGGAATATTCTGATCACGTAAATGAACACCATACCCTGATTCTTTGGAAAAGCAAAATGTTTTCCCTCCTTTATCCTCCTTAGTTTTCTACCTGGATTCAAGCTTATGACTCATTCTAAAATGGTAGTGTAAAAAATGATAAACAATATTTTCTCTCCTTTCTCAAAGTTATGAAAAAGGCTCCAAGGATGAGAAAATGAGTGCCACAAGCCTATACTTTTTGCTAAGAGAAGCTGAACTGCCTCTGCAGAACTTGTTCAGAGATGGCCTATCTGGACTTTTACTCACCTACTCCATTGCCCCTCCCTCTGTCCTACACCAGCATCCTTTTCTTTCCAATCTACACATAAGGGAAGCAAGAGGTTCATTGAGATTTTTTAAAGGAACCTTATACAAAGAGAGAACTCGCTGTGAAGATGAGTATATTTCCTCTCCCATTTACGCTAGATGAGATCGCTAGCAGAAAAACACATTAAAGGAAGTGATAGGCATGATCTGTGGAGACTGGCTCCTTAACTCCAGAAAACTGTCCCATCAGTGCTGGGAAAAAAGATGTCTCAGAGCCAGTTGGAGGCAATTGGGAAAGTAAAGCTGTTTTCTGATTATACTCTACACAGCCTAATCCATTCAGCAACATAGATATTGAAGACCGATACAAAAACAGGAAGCAGCACATTTAGTAATAAATTTGCGGATTCCAGATGCTTTATTTTATCTGTTGAATAACAATTTTTGTGTCTCAAGAGTGGTTGATATTGTAGGTTTTATATTTGTACATCACTCCACAAATAAGATATGGTCACATCTTTACAGGATGTTGATTTCTGATTACATATTTGGAGGTTTAGCCTAATCCTTGGTAAAGGACATGGATTAGAAAATTTCCCGCAATCCCTCTCTGAGTAAATGGAGAATGGGTTTCTTATTTATAACTGATGATATGGTAAGCAGTTTTCTATCTTTCCATATGTATTGGTAATGGAATAAGTACATCAGAAAAGTTGATTATTGGTTAGAAAACAAAAAAGAAAAACACACATACATTCTGACTTATTTTGTTTGCAACATGCATGCCCAGTGGCATATTAGTCACTTATGAAAAAATTAAAACTGAGCCCAAAGTCCCCTAGTAACACCATTATTGATTACACAAAAACTAGATTATTATTAAAGAAGTTTACACCCAGCTTAACACATTTACAGAATAATCAAATCAAACGAAATCCAGATTTATGGAGAGTTGAAATCCTAAGTAGAATAGATATTTTTTTTTCTAAAGCAACTGTAACATTGCACAGAAGAAAGACATAAGTACGTGATTAATATGTGTATAAATATCTCAAAGGATAGACTTAGTTGTTCAAATTATCATTCAGGGCCAATATGACAATACACAGTGTGGAAAATATGTATAAATGATAGGAGGTGTGAATTTTTTTTTTTTTTAACAGAAGAGTACACAAACCTTGAAACTATAAATGGCATTTTTGACCTCCACATTGTCCTCAGAGGTCTACATCCTGCTTCTTTCTTTATGGAAAGAAATCTGCACTGCAGCAGTAACTGATTAGTTCAAGTGGATTTCTGATGGTAAGTTATAATAATAATAATAATTCACACCTCAACATTTTGTCCTTAGAATATGAAAACACCACATTTTTCTCAAAGATCTCAATAAAACTTTTATCTAGTGATCGGTAAATTTCCAAATGAAGTAGATACCCTCTCAATTTTACTTTTAGAATTATGAGGATAACACTGGGTATAGAATTTCTTTAAATTATAAAAGACTGTATAGCTCTAATTGTATTTTTCCAAACTATATTTATTGGTAAAGGCAGGGTTCCTGAGAGAAAAAAATTTTAATGTGATAACCCTTTAGAAAATAATAAATTTTTAAATAAAAACAAACACAAATTTAACCCTATATGATTTCACTGTGTCACTTCAGACAGCACAGGAAATGTTCTATAGATAATTAATCCATTTTATAGTAACTCTCCTAAATTTTGAGACTGTTCTTCAGTGGTTCTATACTTTGGCTCAAATAGAGTGGAACTTGGAATACTTGGATAAACTATTTTTAGAGAGACTTTGAAAATAATCAATAGTTTGTCAAATGTATTAATCCTTGACCAGGAAGTTGATCTTCCTTGTACAAATAATAATGTAAATAACTTTGAACAATTTAGAGAGGTAGTATGAAGATTCAAATATATCTGTTTCTGGGCCCATTTACTATTTTGTATTATTTTTTAAATTATTAATTAAACAATTTTAAACATTTAGTTTAAATAAAATTTTTCAGTATTTTTTTAGTAGTAAATCACATTTAAAAACTTCTGAAGAGCACACTGTATTTTCAAGATGATCTGCGTTATACTTAGATAAGTTAAGCCAACCTTTAAAATAAATTCCAATTATATTAAAGAGAAGAGATATGTCAAGGTACTTTGGATAGAATTTTTAGAAGATTTCAAACAGTTTCTTGAAAATAAAGCAAAATGTTACTTTTCTCATAGTATGAATTAAAATGCATGTAAACAGTTCTTTCTATTTCTAATATTTGTTAAATCATTTTTCATTTCATTAACATTACGTTTTTATCTCTAAAAAAAAAAACACAACTTTTTCTTCTGATAAGAGTAAGTTAAAGGAATTTTATCAGTATAAAATACAATTGCTTTGTTCCACATCCTTGCCAACACTTGTTACATTTACTTTTTCTTAATAGCCATCTTAACATGTGTGAGGTTATGGCTCATTGTGGTTTTGATTTTGGATTGCCATAATAAAATTTTGAGCACATTTTCATAGTTTTGTTGACCACTTGTATGTCTTCTTTGGGAAAATGTCTATTAATGTCCTTAGTCTATTTTTTAAATTGAGTTACTATTATTATTATCTGTAAGGCTTCCTTATATATTTGGAAATTAACCACTTATCAAATATATGATTTCCAAATATTTTCTCATATTCTCCTGGCTGCCTTTTCATTTTGTTGATGGTTTCTTTTGCTGTGCAGAGTCTTTTTAATCAAATGTCGTCCCACTTGTTTACTTCGCTTTTGTTACTTGAGTTTTTGGTATCAATTCTGAAAAAAAAAATTGCCAAGCCTAATCAAAATTGATGTCAAGGAGCTAAGTTCTAGGAATTTTACAGTGTCAAGTCTTACATTCAAGTTTTTAACCGATTTTGAGTTGATTTTTCTGTTTTGTATGAGATAGGGTTCCAGTTTCATTATTTTCCATGTGGCTGTCAGTTTTCTCAACACCATTTTTTGAAGACATGATGGATCCTGTGTAATAAATTAATTGATCAGTTTATTTCTGGGTTTTCTATTCTGTTCCACTGGTCTATGTGACTGTTCTTAGGCCAATACCATACTGTTTTGATTACTAGAGCTTTGTAATATATATTGAAATCAGGAAGTGGGATGTTTCCAACTTTGTTCTTTTTTCTCAAGATTGCTTTGGCTATTCTGGATTTTTGTGGATCCATACAAACTTTAGGATTTTTTTTTCTAATTCTGTGAAAAATGCCATTGGTTTTTTGATAGGGATTGCACTGATTCTGCAGACTGCTTTGGCTAGTATGACCATTTTAATGGTATTAATTCTTCCAATCCATGAGAATTGGATATATTTCCATGTATATGTGTCATCTTCAACATCTTTCATAAATGTTTTGTAGATTTCAGTATACAGATCTTCTACCTCTTTGGTTAAATTTATTCCCACATGTCTTCTTGTTTTTGAAGGATATGCCTGGTCTCTTATTCAAATCTTAGAGATATAAGGAATAGTTCTTTGAATGTTGTTTTCATATTAAAAAGCATTTGAACACCTCCTTTTATTTTTCTTTATATATATATGTTTACATAAAATCATTTTGCCCTTTCTATCCTTGAAATTATTTTTTTAATAATCAAAATTGATTAAATTACATTTTTGAGATTAACAGTGTTTGCCTTTTATGTTGGAAGCTTTGAAAAACATAACATCAATGACAACAACAGGTTATTTTATTTTATTTTTTTTGCGGTACACGGACCTCTCACTGTTGTGGCCTCTCCTGTTGTGGAGCACAGGCTCTGGACCCGCAGGCTCAGTGGCCATGGCTCACGGGCCTAGCCGCTCCATGGCATGTGGGATCTTCCCAGACCGGGGCATGAACCCGTGTCCCCTGCATCAGCAGGCGGACTCTCAACCACTGCACCACCAGGGAAGCCCAAGTTATTTTTAAGATATTCTTTTTTCCAAGATGCAGTTCAAAAGTTCATTAGCATTTGTTAACAAAATTGACTTTTTCATATTAATCATTTAATCAAATATGAATTAACAAATAGAAATTAAAGGGATTTTGTATTACTTTTAAATGTTTTATATTTTAATGATTCAATAGAAAAAATCTCTAATCATTTAGCTCTCCTATAAATTGGCTCTCTTTTCAGATAAAATAAAAGAGACTATTGATATAAGATCACCATATATCTAATGTTTTTAACTTTCTGGTTAAGTCCTTATTTTTTCTCTGTTATCAAACCACTCTCATGGTTGTCATTTTCAAGGAAACTTAACTGATTAAAAATATATTAAAATATTTCATCAAAATAAAATGAACAATGACAGTTAATAAATCCTTCAGAGCACACTTTTGTATGCTTTTTTTTTTACCATGATTATTACTATCAGTAATTCTTATTCTTCTGAAGCATGGTCAGAAAGTATATAGAGTTTTCAGCGCTCAGGGAAAAGTTGCTAGCTATGTTTCACTTAGCTTTATTAATGATATAATGATACAACTTAATTTAGGATGCCAAGGAAAAATAATGATATGTTTAGTAGAAACATGAAGTGAATTTAGTTTAGCTATGCAATGCATATAATTCACTCTTTTCATGTACCTTATTACTTCCTGTCTCTTTAACTATTTTCCTTCCAAAGAATTGAATAGCTAGATGATGGCAAAATTCATGTTACTTTTATTTGTATAAGGAGAGTGGAGTGTGATTGACTATATTGACCAGAAGAACAGAATCATCTAAAAAATTTCTCTGAGTAGCTCCGGTTTTATTACCTCAGTTAAAGATGTTAAAGGAGAGAGAGGAGGCACTGGTGGAAGCAGATGAACCGTACAGGCTGGTGATGGCGAATGCAGGGTCAGTGCAGTATGACCATCCCAGCCACATAGTCACCATGACCACAGTCAAGGACATTGATCGGTGAGGGCTGTCTACTCCCATGGCTCCCATCTAAACAAAGGCTGGGCACAGGTCCGAGAAGTAGAACTTGTCCATGGACAAGCTGACAGGAGCCTTACTCAGGAAGTCCAGAGACCCCTGCTATTCCAGGAGGTATCCTCTTTTATGTCCTCGGCATCACTGCACACACATAGTCGCAAAAGGTAAAGATGATACATCTCCGACTGGCTCAGGACTCTACCAAGAAGCCCCCAAATGTCACTCATACCAGCAAGACACAGTGCCACAGGCTGATAGGCAAAGCCTAACACAGGTAAGAATGAGCCTGGAGAACCAGGCGATGCCCCAGTCTAGGCTACAAAGACCTGTCCTGTCTCAGCTTGGTTGTCTTGCTATCCCAGCCTGCATGGAGATGATGACTCCATAGCCCAAGATTGGGATTCCAGCACCTTTCCAACCTGACTCTTGGACCCCAAAAGAGCAGGCAGCTGAGAGCTGGCCTCCCCTGGAGAAACCTTCAGAGCCAAGTTTAAGCGGTCTTCCTAAATTTATAACCCACTGGGCCTTCACCAGATTGTGAAGCTAAAATAAATACATGCATACATACTTACACACATACATACATAAACACAAACAATAAATTTACTCTTCCTGAGTAAAGCTGGATTCTCATGTCTTTTCAAATAGACATCTCTCTTATTTATGAAAAAACAAAAAAATGCTATGCTTTTCTTTTTCTTTTTCTGAAATCTGATAGTGTCAGAATCTTTAAAACATGTTCATAATCATATAGGTTTTACAAGTAAATTTCAAAAGAATTAATGGATTTAGGATCCAAATGAAAATTAAATAATTCAATTAAAAGTAAGATTACTGCCTCTTCCAAACAATGCTTTCTATTAAGCCCCTAAGAAATAGATTTTGTCAGTATTTTCTGTGAAGATTTTAGTTATTTATAAATTTCTGTCTTGCCCTCAACTACATATAAACTTTTTTCATAAATTAATTGCCAAGAATTAGAGTTTATAATTTGACTTTAAATACTCATATAACAGAGAAGGAAAAAAATCTCAAAGTTAAGTGACAAAGTAACAGTAGGTCTCAAAACTGAGACAAGTTCTTCTACTACTCTTAATCTGTCTCTTTCTCTCTCTCTCTCCTTAGTTTGATAATTTCTGGTCAGGAATACTCAGTGGCTTTGTGCAGAGGAGCTGAATAAATAAACTATGTGCCAACAGGGTATGCAGTCGTTAGTTTAACATGATTTTGCCACCATTTGATATAGAAAAAAATGTCTGGCTACTGCTAATTTAAGACATATATTCAACTAGAGTCAGTGATTTTATTAATAATGCTCTACATAAAAGAGGAGGCAGATAGATAAATGAAACAACATTTAGGCAAAAGAAAAAAATTTAGATATATGTAAGTGGCTTACAGACAGAAGATTGAAAGGATTTTATATAACAATTAATTAGAACTGCTGAAAAATCGATGGCTACAATGCATAGGAGATATCATTAAACTTATAGAGTTTGAGTATCTATAAAATTTTTCCACAATAACATTGAAGTAATTTATATTTATCAGAAGAAAAGAATGTAACTTTTTATAGTATATAGTAGAAATGTAAATCTGACAATGAAACCCCTTCATAAATTTTCCTTTATGTTTATTCTTTATTTGTGATTTAAGGAACTTTCATTGCCTCAGTTTTATCATAAAAAATTTTAATTTCTACACTACATAAAACATCTTAGTAAACAGAATTCTCTTAGTAAAGAAATGTTTTCTGGGATGACTGTTAATTAGAGGTACACAACATTTGTCTTCAGTCTATATTTATTAGTAAACTCTGAAACAAGTAATATTTTTATGGCTAATAAAACCAAAAGGCTGACAAATAAAGAAAATCAGGATTACTACTTTTATATTAAGAAAACAAGTTTAATATTTTTTCTGCTTCCATGTTTGATATTATAGGAGAAAAATTGTATGGACAATATTTTTCCCCAAATGATTTTGGTTTTGCATCTTTTATCCTGATATTTATAATTATATACAGTTGGCCCTTGAACAACACAAATTTGAACTGAATGGGTCCACTTACACATGTATATTTTTCAGTACAGTCAGCTTTTTGTATCTGTGGGTTCCACATTCACAGATTCAACCAGCTGCAGATTGTGGGTTGTGTACTATGCCATTTTATATAAGGGACTTGAGCATCCATGGATTTTGTTATCTGTGGTGGGTCCTGGAAGAAATCCCCCACATATATGTAAGGATGACTGTTTACCCATATAAATTAAAGTTAAAAAATGTAAGAAAGTTTAGTTATATAGAAAGGGAAGAACTCAAAATGGATTAAAGGCTTACATGTAAGATTAAAACTATAAAACTCTTAGAAGAAAACATAGAGGGAACCTTTATGACATTGGTTTTGGCAATCACACCAAAGTACAAGTGAAAAAAAAATCGAAACTCTCTTAATATTTTGAGGTAAACAGAAAATTTTCTTCCTTTATTTTCATTTATATTGTATATGTACAATTTTCAATATTGTATACTAGACTTATTTGCATTTACTAAAACCCAAATATAATATGAACTGATTCTCATTTGTGGACTTTCAGAGAAAACAGTTCCATGTTTCTACATAGTTTAGGGTTTCTGAACAAAAAAGTTACCAACAACAGGAGGAACATGAGAAAGCAGAACACAGAATTGTTTGTGGATTTAGATTTCCCACTATTCTGAAGGCAATAGGGGCATTATTATTTATGGTCAGTATGTTCATTGGAAGGAATGGGGTGTATTATCTAGTATGGAGTAGCATCACAGTGACTACAGTTTTCGTCAGTGGTTAATTGGTTTGGAGTATAAATGGAAGGTGGAGTACTGGGATGCACAATGTATATGATTTTTATTTGGTAAAGATGCAGTGATAATTACAAGGATTGTGATGTGGGCTGGTTAGATTAGTGTCAGTGAAATCCTTGTAATAAGGAAATTATGGGTTACTCAGGACATCTAGATGACAACTCGAGGCATGCTGTGATAGGCAGAGGTCCTTTTTGGCATCTTTGTTGGAGAGACCATTTCTTGCAGTCACATTGAAAATTATGCTGACTTTTCACCTTGTTTATGGTTTCCTTTGCTGTGCAAAAGTTTTTAAGTTTAATTAAGTCCCATTTGTTAATTTCTGTTTTTGTTCTCATTACTCTAGGAAGTGGGTCAAAAAAGATCTTGCTGCGATTTATATAAGAGTGTTCTGCCTATGGTTTCCTCTAAGAGTTTTATAGTATCTGGTTTTACATTTAGGTCTTTAATCCTTTCTGAATTTATTTTTGTGTATGATGTTAGGGAGTGTTCTAAGTTCATTCTTTAAAATATAGCTGTCCAGTTCTCCCAGCACCACTTATTGAAGAGGCTGTCTTTTCTCCATTGTATATTCTTGCCTCCTTTGTCATAGGTTAGGTGTCCATATATGCATGGGTTTATCTCTGGGCTTTCTATCCTGTTCCATTGATCTATATTTCTGTTTTTATGCCAGTACCATACTGTCTTGATTACTGTAGCTTTGTACTATAGTCTGTAGTATATTTCTGTTTCTGTGCCAGTACCATACTGTCTTGATTACTGTAGTTTGTAGTATAGCCTGATTCCTCCAGTTCCATTTTTCTTTGTCAAGATTGCTTTGTCTATTCAGGGTCTTTTGTGTTTCCATACAAATTGTAAAATTTTCTGTTCCAATTCTATGAAAAATGCCATTGGTTATTTGATAGGTATTGCATTGAATCTGTAGACTGCTTTGAATAGTATAGTCATTTTCACAATGTTGATTCCTCCAATCTAAAAACATGGTATATCTCTCTATCTGTTTGTGTCGTCTTTGATTTCATTCATCAGTATCTTATAGTTTTCTGCATACAGGTTTTTGCCTCATTAGGTAGGTTTATTCCTAGGTACTTTTTTTCTTTTTGTTTCAATGGTGAATGGGATTGTTTTGTTAATTTCTCTTTCTGATCTTTTGTTGTTAGTATATAAATTCATTGATTAGCTCTAATAATTTTCTGGTGGCATCTTTAGGTTTATCTATGTATAGTATCATGTCATCAGCAAACAGACACAGTTTTACATCTTCTTTTCCAATTTCTATTCTTTGTATTTCTTTTCCTTCTCTGATTGCTGTGGCAAGGACCTCCAAAACTATGTTGAATAATAGTGGTGAGAGTGGAAACCCTTGTATTGATCCTGATCTTAGAGGAAATGCTTTCTCTTTTCACCATTGAGAATGATGTTTGCTGTGGGTTTGTTATATATGGACTTTATTATGTTGAGGTATGTTCCCTCTATGCCCACTTTCTGGAGAGTTTTTATTGTAAATCGGTGTTGAATTTTGTTGGAAGATTTTTCTGCATCTATTGAGATGATCATATGGTTTTTATCCTTCAGTTTGTTAATAAGGTGTATCACATTGATTTGCATATATTGAAGAAGACTTGCATCCCTGGGATAAATCCCACTTGATCATGGTGTATGATCCTTTTTAATGTGTTATTGGATTTGGTTTGCTAGTATTTTGTTGAGGATTTTTGCATCTATGTTCATCAGTGATATTGGCCTGTAATTTTGTTTTTTTTTGTCATATCTTTGTCTGGTTTTGGTATCACGGTGATGGTGGTCTTGTAGAATGAGTTTGGATGTGTTCCTCCCTCTGCAGTTTTTAGGAAGAGTTTGAGAAAAATAAGTGTTAGTTCTTCTCTAAATGTTTGATAGAATTCTCCTGTGAAGCCATCTGGTCCTGGACTTTTGTGTGTTGGAAGATTTTTAATCACAGTTGCAATTACATTACTTGTGACTGGTCTGTTTGTATTTTCTATTCCTTCCTGGTTTAGTCTTGGAAGGTTTTACTTTTCTAAGAACTATCATACAAAGTGACGTAACTCAGAAAGAGAAAAACACATATGCTATATTTATGCATATATGTGGAATCTAGAAAAATGGTACAGATAATCTTATTTCCAAAGCAGAAGTAGAGACAGAGATGCAGAGAGCAAATGTATCGATACCAAGGGGGAAAAGGGAGGGTGGGAGAAATTGGGAGATTGGGATTGACATATATACACTATTGATATTATGTATAAAATAGATAACTAATGAGAACCTATTGTGTAGCACAGGGAACTCTACTCAATGCTCTTTGGTGACCTAAATTGAAAGGAAATCCAAAAAAGAGGGGATATATGTATACGTACAGCTGGTTCACTTTGCTGTACAGTAGAAATTAACACAACATTGTAAAGCAACTACACTCCAATAAAAATGAATTTTAAAAAAAAGAAAATTATGCTGAAAATTAGGACTATTATGTGAGTTTGAAGGTGGGAGAATGACAAAAGAGAGAACATGTTCTGCCTTAACATGTCCTCTTTGTTAAAGCTAGGTCCTCAGAGACAGAGTAGAACCATAAATTATGAAATGAAAAATTATGATTGATGACCTCAAGAAATATGAGCCCCCAAATTTCCTTCATCCTTCAACATCACTCTTTCTGATCTCTTGGTTACCTGTGATATTGTTATTTATAATAAGAAATATATATTTGATCTTCATCCTTGTCTCTGGCATAGAGCTCTTAAAACCCTTGGAATTTCTTGAGATGAGAATGATAAATGTGTCTTTTGTTTTGTAAATGAGGTAACTTTTGGAAAGCACCTAAGGATGGTGACTGTTGCCAGTGGAGCTAACCATGTGATTAGTAGGTTGGGACTTTTTTTTTTAATTTATTTTAATTTTTTATTTTTATTTTTTAACATCTTTATTGGAGTATAATTGCTTTACAATGGTGTGTTAGTTTCTGCTGTATAACAAAGTGAATCAGCTCTATGTATACATATATCCACATGTCCCCTCCCTCTTGTGTCTCCCTCCCTCCCTCCCTATCCCACCCCTCTAGGTAGACACAAAGCACCGAGGAGCTGATCTATCTGTGCTATGCAGCTGCTTCCCACTAGCTGTCTATTTTACATTTGGTAGTGTATATATGTCCATGCACTCTCTCACTTCGTCCCAGCTTACCCTACCCCCTCCCCATGGCCTCAAGTCCATTCTCTACATCTGTGTCTTTATTCCTGTCCTGCCCCTACGTTCTACAGACCTTTATTATTCTTTTTTTTTTTAGATTCCAGATATATGTGTTAGCATATGGTATTTGCTTTTCTGTTTCTGACTTACTTCGTATATATGTCCATGCACTCTCTCACTTCGTCCCAGCTTACCCTACCCCCTCCCCATGGCCTCAAGTCCATTCTCTACATCTGTGTCTTTATTCCTGTCCTGCCCCTAGGTTCTACAGACCTTTATTATTCTTTTTTTTTAGATTCCAGATATATGTGTTAGCATATGGTATTTGCTTTTCTGTTTCTGACTTACTTCACTCTGTATGACAGTCTCTAGGTCCATCCACCTCTCTACAAATAACTCAATTTCGTTTCTTTTTATGGCTGAGTAATATTCCATTGTATATATGGGCCACATTAGAAGGTTGGGACTTTTAACTTCACCACCTGACCTTCAGGGAGAGGTGAGGAGCTAAGATGACGTTTTATGATTTAATCAGTCATGCCTATGTAATGAAGCCTATATAAACACAAAAGGACAGGGTTTGGAGATCTTCCATTTTGGTGAACACATGGAGTTTTGGGGAGAGTGGCATGCTCAGAGATGTCATGGAAGCTCCCCACTCTTCCCTATTCATCTCTTCCATCTAAGTTATATCCTTGTATTAATATAATAAACTGGTACTCAAGTAAGTAAAATGTTTCTGTGTTCTGTGAGCTACTCTAGCAAATTAATTGAACCCAAGAAGGTGGGGGTTCACTGGAACTCCAAATCTATAGTCGGTTGGTCAGAAGCACAGGTGACAGCCTGTACTTAAAATTGTCAACTGATGTGGGAGGCAGTCTTGTAGGACTGAGCATTTACCTATAGGATCCAGGTAGATAGTGTTAGAATTGAATTAAATTGTGAGACTCCCAGCTGGTATCCCAAAGAATTGCTTGGTGGTGTGGGGAAAAAAAAAAAAAAAAACAACAAATTAGAATTGGATGTAGAATCCTACACCTAAATTCCATATTTCTACCCAAATCATGCTCCATTATTTATGAATCGGTATAGATCCATACCATTGGCCATCCACACAGAGTGGCAACCAAGAGTATTTCCTAAAGTTATGTGCACTAAAATAGTTCCCCTTTTTTATTCTCTTTCATGGCCATCCATAAGTGAAGCTGTAATTCTTTTAGCACTTTACTTTTAGTAAAGGCTAATATTTTGCACAGTAGATTTGGAAACTGTTCCCAAGTTTTATTATTTTATCATCAACTAGTTATAAGAAATTATACATATGACCATATTTGTGGATTAAGAAGGATGAGTAGATACATTGGAAGTCTGAGCTTCTTGCTTATAGAATATACTCTTGTTTTTTACAATTGTTTTTTGTTTGATCTCATATATAATACTATGATTTGATAAAAAATTACTGATAGGCTACTCAATCTCATGGTTTATTGGAACAGATAATACTATATTCCTCATGCACAACTCAGGTTACATATGTTTTGTTGTCCTACAACAAGCATTCTGTTTTTGTTTGTTTTTTCCATAACACAGTACAAGGAAGACTTGACTTTTCCAAAGGAGATGGGTTAGAAAAACAACATGAACAGAGTTCTTGGCTTTGCCTCAAAATATAAAGATGTCTGCTGAATATTATTTGGTTATTTGTTTTTTAACTATGACCACCTAATAAACAGTGTTGAAACTGATGCATCATAAGGCCCAGGCATTCAACAGGCACATGAAAAGCTGTTCAACATCACAAATTATTAGAGGAATGAAAATCAAAACTATAATGAGGTATCACCTCACACCAGTTAGAATTAGCTTTATCAGAAAATCTACAAACAACAAATGCTGGAGAGGCTGTGGAGAAAAGGGAACCCTCTTGCACTGTTGGTGGGAATGTAAATTGAGACAGCCACTATGGAGAACAGTATGGAGGTTCCTTAAAAAATAAAAATAGAATTACCATATGACCCAGCAATCCCACTACTGGGCATATACCCAGAGAAAACCATAATTCAAATAGACACATGCACCCCAATGTTCATTGCAGCACTATTTACAATAGCCAGATCTTGAAAGCAACCTAAATGCCCATCAACAGATGAATGGATAAAGAAGATGTGGTACATATATACAATGGAATATTACTCAACCATAAAAAAGAATGAAATTGGGTCATTTGTAGAGACATGAATGGACATAAAGCCTGTCATACAGAGGGAAGTAAGTCAGAAAGAGAAAAACAAATATAGCATATTAATGCATATATGTGGAATCTAGAAAAATTGTAGAGATGAACTGGTTTGCAAGGCAGTAATAGAGACACAGATGTAGATAACAAACGTATGGACACCAAGGGGGGAAGCAGGGCAGTGGGTGGTGGTGGTGGGATGACTTGGGAGATTGGGATTGACATATACTAATGTATATAAAATAGATAACTAATAAGAACCTGTGTATAAAAAATAAAATAGAATTCAAAAACAAAACAAAACAAAAAAATAAGACCCAGGCATTGATGAAAGTAATTCAAGAAGAGAAAAATAAATGGAAAGACATTCATGTTGATGGATTGGAAGTTTTAATATTATTAAAATGTCCATACTACAGATTCAGTGCAATTCCTATTTAAATCCCAATGGCATTTTTTTTTTTACAGAAATAGCATAAACAATTCTAAAATTCATTTGGAGCCACAAAGAACACCAATTAATGAAAAGGATGTTAAGAATACACAAAGGGGGAAAGATAGTCTCTTCATCAAATGGTGAATATATCAAACTAGATATCCACATGTAAAAGAATGAAACTTGTCCCATTTCTTACACCATATACAAAAAAACAACTCAAAATGGATTACAGACTTAAATGTTAAGGCCTGAAACTGTAAACCTCTTTGAAGAAAACACGGTCGAAACGTTTTATAACATTGGTCTTGGTAATGATTCTTTTTTTTTTTTGCATATGACATCAAAGCACAGTGAACAAAAGCAAAAATAGATCACTGAGATTGTATCAGAAAAAAACCCCAAAAAACAACAAAACAAAACAAAACAAAAAAACCCTTTTGCACAGCAAAGAAAACAAACAGTAGAGTCAAAAGGCAATTTATGGAATGGGAGAAAATTCTTGCAAACCATCAATTTGAAACAGTGTTAATAGCCAAAATATATTTAAAAAACTCATGACTCAATAGCAAATTAAAAAACAAAACAAAGCAAAACAAATAACTCAGTTAAAATAAGAAGTGATAGAATTGGCCAAAAGATATATGAAAACATAGTCAACATCACTAATCATCAGGGAAATGCATATCTAAAACACAATGACATATCACCTCATGCTTGAAGGATAGCTATTATCAAAAACAAAACAAAGCCAAAGAAAACAAGTGTTGACAAGGGTGTGGAAATATGGGAACCCTTATATATTCCTGAAGGAGTGTGCAACGTTGTAGTCTTTATGGAAAACACTTTAGAGATTACCCAAAAATTTAAAAATAGAACTACCATGCAATCCAGTTATTCCACTTCTCCATATTTATCCAAAATAACTGAAATCAGGATCTTCAGGAGATATTT
The DNA here is from genome assembly GCF_002837175.3 of Physeter macrocephalus. Taxonomy (NCBI): domain Eukaryota; kingdom Metazoa; phylum Chordata; class Mammalia; order Artiodactyla; family Physeteridae; genus Physeter; species Physeter macrocephalus. Next base: position 29,901,149 of record NC_041226.1, on the reverse strand, counting down.
GCACACCCATATTCACTGCAGCATTATTCACAGTAACCAAGATGTGGAAATAACCTAAAAGTCCATCAACAGATGAATGGGTAAAATGTGGTATATACCTGCAACGGAATTTTATTCGGCCTTTAAAAAGAAGGAAAGCCTGCAATATGAAAAAAAAAAAAGATTAACTTGCAGGGCATTGTGCTAAGTGAAATAAGCCAGTCACAGGAAATCATATCAAGATATATCAAGCATACAAAACATTCAAACTCTTAAAAGCAGAGAGATGAATTGTGGTTGCCAGGGGCTGGGGAAAGGGGAGATGCAGAGTTGCTATTCAGTGGTTATAAAGTTTAAATTATGCAGAATGGATGAGCCTGCCCATATTTAACAATATTGTATGGTACACTGAAAACTTTTTTAGGAAAGCAGATCTCATGTAAAATGCTTTTTCTACGATGAGAGAGAGAGAGAGAGAGAGAGAGAGAGAGAGAGGGGCTATACTTAAAACAACAACAACAACAAAACAAGGTTTCAGGATACTTGCGGACACAGCTGAACCTGAGGCTAAACTTTCTCTTGTTCTGGACCCTACCTACAACTAGCAGCCTTAATTTTTTTAAAGTTATTGAATTAGAATAGTTCACTGACATATTTAACATGTTACCATTAAAATCAGAAGAGGTCAGCAACCATTGTGCTTCTTTGTATTGATTGTGGTTTAAGGTACAGTAACTTGCTTTTCATCTTAGGCAATCTGCAAACAATTGGACGTTTAGAAATTTACTAATATGGTAAGTCCTTTAATTTTCAAAGGGCTTATATCATACCTCTGCCAACTGTATACCTCACCATATCCTGTCATCAATATAACAGATCATCTCTGGATTATGTTGAAATATAGAGAAAGAAAATTAATATATTTCTAGGTTAAGACACTGTCTTTGTTCCATAATGGCAAACTGTTACTGATCATTTTCACTAATCGATCTGGAGAAAAGAACACTTTCCAGATCAATAGCTACATGCCAGTACCCGAGAATATGATTATTTGCTCCAACAGGGTACCACATATGGAATGGCAACTGCAATTTGAGACATCATCTGATTATGTGTGCAATAATTCTCCAATAACTAGCTGGTTTTTACACTAGTCTTAGATGTGAGATTTTTAAAAAATTGATAGAAACCATCACTTTGCATCTTTTAAATATTTAATGGTCACCCTAATCTTTGAAATTACTCAATGGATGTGGTTTTGCTTTAGCTTCTCTATTTTGGTTGAGTAAGGCAGATCAAAGTGTTTCCATTTGATACTTGCAAATATAATAGCTTTTAGTATACAGATCAGGATACCATCATGGGGATATTTTCAGTTGCCAGAAAATAATTATCTAGTTCAGTGTTGCCAGGAACTGGATAAATTATTGCCTGATGGTTCAGCACATCCATTGAGAATATTGTGAGATTAACTTGGGCTGAAAGTTAATTTCCTATCTGACCTCCCTAAATCTCCTTTCTGACCACAGGACAATAGTAGTATTTAGGTTCTCTAGGTATTGGCATCAATTTATAGCCTCTGTCATATAACCCCTGAAACATTCTAGGTATTTTTGTTTTCCCAGTGCTCATTCATCTGTGAAGCTGCTCATAGAGGCCTTTGGAAAATACTTGGAGAAATATTTACAGTATTAACCCCTTGCAGTGGCACTGGGTATTTTCTCAAGGAAGACACTTCAATCATGGGATCTGGGTGTATAGAGTTAGCTTAGGTTTCAGAACTAACTGAGAGGCTAAGAATCTTTATTGTGTTCTCTAATGTCAGAATTCTGTTCACCAGAACCCTTTACTGTTATATAGATTAAGAAATAGTAGATAATCAAAACTTTTAATTCCTAGTGTCCTCATGATTAATTAGTCACTACCACAGATTCTGGCTCAAAATACTCTGGTTTCCACTCCATTCCTGATCCCTGTTATGGTCATTGCATGCATTTTGCCTCTAATGGTGAATGTTGCAAACTGAACTCTATCCATCTTGTATCTAATAATTTACATGGAAAATATGCTATCCACTTCATTGTCATTATCCCTAGCATCCAAAAACATTTATCATTGAGATTTCCAAGGATGGTTGTGCTCCCCTTGCCAATATGTTTTTCCTTGCCTTCTTGAATGTGTTTCCTGGCCCTTAAGGGATATAGTTTGCAGGGATGGGGTGTAGTTTGTATTCAATAAACCTGTGCAATCAATCTTATCATAAAACTTTGAATTTCATCAGAAAAGTCCTAGCATGTATGCTTCATTAATAAGCCACTATTGTTTCTAGTCTTCAATTAGCTGACCAAGAAAACAATCAGATCCATTTTAAGATATATACAAGCTAGCTTATTTTAATTCATAAACCAAGGATAAGTACATATCATCAATAAATATGGAGTCAATTAGTGGAGGGATAAAGATTATTTCTGGGAGTAGATAAGTTAAAAGCCTGTTTTCTGTTTTTATTTATTTTTGTGTCTTTGCATCATAAATGGGACTCAGTGGGTAAAACAGTAGGTCACTTCTCCCCAGGTCTTCCAGATTTAACCTACCCATATTTATAAGTCCATCTCTTTCATTTCTATACTAGATATAAATTTCTTTGCCCATTCAAAGATAACACTTAAACAAAATTCCCTTCTCTCTTCAGTTTTTTTCTTTTTGTTTTTTGTTTTTTTTAATTCTCCCACTTTTTATAAAAACCTCCTGTGATTCCACAATTCCCTCCAAATTCTCTCTGCCCTTTATCCAAAACTCCTCAAAAAGATCACTTCTTCCTCTGTCTCCAATTCCCATTTTATTTGCTTTTCCTCAAGCTAATCTCAGTCAAGATCTCACTCCTCCTCTCTCCATGCACTTAAGAGCAGTGGTCTTCTTTTTGTTTCTGGAACATGATATGCTGGCTACTACTCAGGGATTTTGAAAATTGTTCCTTCTTACCATAAGTAAGTTTGTTTGGTTATATTTATTATTTATACCTTATGTCTTTCAAGTGTTTGTTATAATTCTCATTGAAGGCTTTTCTGGCCATCCTATTTAGGTATTAATATATCATTCTTTCTTCAAAAATGTTACATAGGGCTTTCCTGGTGGCGCAGTGGTTGCGCGTCCGCCTGCCGATGCAGGGGAACCGGGTTCGCGCCCCGGTCTGGGAGGATCCCACATGCCGCGGAGCGGCTGGGCCCGTAAGCCATGGCCGCTGAGCCTGCGCGTCCGGAGCCTGTGCTCCGCAACGGGAGAGGCCACAACAGAGGGAGGCCCGCATACCAAAAAAAAAAAAAAAAAAAAAGCTACATAATTTCCTTAATTTTTATATTGAATGTAAATGCTTGTTAGATAGAAAGTTCCATTAAAATAAAGGTCTTTTTAAACTCTATTTTGTTTGCTGATATATCCCCAAAACGTGTCTGGCGTATGAGAATTCTTAGCAAATATTTGTGAATCAAATTTAAAAGTGTATATTTATAATAATGACATTTCGCTAACATTATATCATGAGAAAGTTCAAAACATAGTTGAAAGTTCAAAACATATTTTGTTTTATGGTATACTGTTTATATATTTATATCACTAGTTATAGATTACTTAACAATTGTTTACAATTAATTTTCCAGTTTTATTCTATTATAAAATGATATACATGATTAGTTTAGCCTATGATCAAAAAATCCATAAGATAGTTTCCTGAAAGTGAAATTACTCTATTCAAATGTCCGGACATGTTTAAGGTACTCAGTTTCAATATCTTACTTTCCAGAAGATCTGGACAGATTTACACTCAGAAGCAATCTCATGAGAATATCTGTATGTTTGACCTCTTTAAGATTCTATAGATAGTTCTGTGCTTTGGCACATAAGATTTTTTAAAATCTAAATGATCAGTGAAATTATTTTAAATTTTAATAAGTATGAAAGACATTGAATTACTAACAGGATATGCAGGGAAAAACTATTCCCTGAAAATTGGAAAATAATATAATATATTGATACAGATTTTGTATCTTAAGAATGATCCTAATATGACCTAACAAGAACAGTAAAAGTGTAAAAAAATTTTGTGGTGCTTTGATATAGTATTTATCCTTATAATTGTCAGAAGCTTTCAGGTTTTTTTTAATATATATAATGTTTCAATTTCATACATACACCAAAGTCTTTGAGTACACTAAAGAATAAAGGTGATTTTTTAAAGATATTATTTCCACATATTTTACTATTTACAAAGGCTTTTCAAAATCAATTCATCGTATGATAAACAATATAATAATAGGATTACATACTCTTTCTTGCCAAAATAAAACTAAGGTGATAAGTAAAACTTCTATGAAAATATACTGTTATTTCCTTGTATTGCATATATATTCTGATTGCAATTCAAGTATTCTTTGAGTTTCACCAATAAGAGCTCTAATAGCATTTCATATCTAGGGACCAATACTTCATATGTATAATATAATATCCTGTATTAAAAAGGAAAACTATGATTCTGTCTACTCAAAGAAATAGACATGGCTGGCTTTCCACTTTCAGTCATTTAAGTTTATGAATATTGTTTATTTTATGACAATCTTCTGTTCCCCATGAAAATATCTTGTGCTCCGAATTTATTTTTCTCATTGGAAACTCATAATATCAGCAGTCTTTACAATATTAAGGTGTCAGCTCCACTCTTGTGATTCAAAAAGCTAGCCTGTTATATTTCCATATTATATTACATTTTTATTCTTGTATCTAAGAAACCATCATGACTTGTATGAGTTATTATGGTATAGAGATCACATACTCAAAGAACTATAAGGGCCATTCCATGATAGAAATTAACAAAGGAAATGGTATAAGAAATAAAAATAGGAAATTGTGGTGTATTGTGTAAATAGGCAGCTCTGCTACTCTGCTCAAGTGCATTATTAACTCTCTGGAAATGTGAGTCCATGTTTGCCAAATATTCCAACTTCTGGAGAGAAACAAAAATGCATGTTTTTTGTGTGAAATATCTCGATTTTTAGTGTTGTTAATTAATTTACATTTTAAAAAGACTGAATGCCAAATAGATTACAAGGAGAGAATCAATCTGGTTTTATTCACTGGCAAACTGATTCACAACTTGCAAACTGTTATAGAACAAACGGGAATGCTTGTTCCACTTTACATCATTACTAAAAGTTTGGTACAGACATTACAACCATCTGCCAAGTGATAAGAGCATTATCTAATAATTTTAAACAGGATGATAGGAATTGCAATGTTATCTCAATAAGATAGGATACTCCTGTTAAGGATCTCACTATATAATGGTAGAGATTTAATTATGGTATAGTGCTATAAATACAAAGTCACAAGGCTTGACTCTGGATTCCTTCAAACTTTTAAGTAACATTTAAGTGTTCTTGAATGGTAACCTCTATTCTGAGGGGTTTGAAATTTTAAAAATGCTTAATATTTCCAAAAGAAAAATTCAAACCAAATAATATTTTTGGAACTTATAATTAAATAATTTTCTTTTCTTTTTAAAAAAATTTATTAGCATGATAGTATAAGACTTTTTGAAAATATTCACAAAGCTCCACACAACTTTTTCTTTTTTTTATGCTCAACTCATGGTATTGTGTGTGTGTCTGTGTGTGTTTAATTAAATTCCTTCTATGAAAGTGATGGAAATATTACTGAAAGAATACTACTGGCATTAGTAGTCACAAAATTAAACATTTTGGTGGTTAAATAATTATTTGAAAAATGTAGTCTTTAAAATGTAAAAACATTCTTTATGTATTTCAGACTTTCTTTCTTTGACCCTCGATTAGCTGCTTTGATGTAGTCAGTGCTTAAGCGCCATTCAAAAAGGTATACGTTTGGACTGAAATTATAATGGAGCAATCATATTTTGTATATTACCTTATAATTCCAAAAGTTCTTTTAAGTCACACAAATAAAATACTTTGAATTTTTTTCTATTGATTCAATAGCTTGATTCTAAATTTATTGTTCACTGCAAATCTTGTCTTTATTCTCAGGCTTATAGTGAGACATGATTATATTGCTTGGGATTTTGCTCTATAGAGTAGTTATGAATTCTACATTTTATTGCAATTTTTATGAAATTTTCTAAAATATAGCTATATAAATACCAGGCATGACTAGTGGCATTTAAAATTCTACCCTCGTGTTGTAGACATATGGAGCAGTGAAATATAGGGTAATGATAACCATAGAAGAACCTTAAAACAGTTTTAAATGCTTGAGATATCAGCATATATTGATTTGGCAAAGCATTTGAAATATACTTTAATTTCATAAGCAGAATGTTATACCTCTTTTAAAAATTGCAAATTATTTGTATACATAGCATTCAACATGAGTGTTGGCTTTGAGCTCAGAAGCCTAGCTGTAATTAGCTTGGCTAAAAATGGGAATTCATTGATCCCACGGTCATGTATGGCACTAAAGTTGTAGATTTAACCCAATCCATACACAAGAATAACACCAAAAACAGCTCTCCCCTTTCTCTTTCACTGTCTATTTCTGACTGTTGGTTTCAATATCAGCCAGATTTTGTCCTTTGACTACTGAGAGCCCTTGAGGTGTAAATCTAACAGTTCAGCAGAGATAGATAAAATATTTTTTCTTCTCTTAGCTCTAGTTTTATTTAAAAAAAATTCGTAAGAAGTTACTCTGGTAACTGATATGAGTTATCATCTGATAGATGAAATTTATGAGTTAGCAGGCCATTGACCTTCTCATCTTATATTGGGTAGTGCTTCAGGGCATGAGATTTAGTACCTCCAGGAAGTCCCATTTGTTTTCAAGCATATTACCCATCTTGAGTGGGACCACCATATTTTCCCTCTCAGGAATAGGTGACCTACTATGCTAACCACCAGGTTCCTATTCAATGGAAAAGCATTGACTGTATTTTGAATCTATGGGAAACATAGAAATTATCACAATCTGTCCATTAGTTCACACTTAATTGTGAACCATGAGCAATCTTTTTCTAGTCTTTCCTCCTCACAAGTAACATCTAATCCATATCCAATTTCCATGAATTTTGCTTTCTAAATTTCTTCCTAATGTAGTCTATATATTTTTCAATTAAACCCAGATCTGAGGAGTAAGGAGGAAATTTAACTCATCTATATTCATTGCAACAGCCATCCTATTTTTCAGATAAATATAGTAGACATCCAATGAGTCTTCCTGTATCCCTTCCAAATTAGTCTTCAGGTTGCTACTAAATAATTTTTTAAAAAAATAATTTGACCAAGATAGCACATCAATCTACCTTCTTTAAATTACACCATATACTAATCATGACCACATTAATACTCTAAGCATAGCTGTTTTCTGAGCCCCAGATGCATATACTCTACTTCTAATATTTTTCTATCGTTAGATATCACTTTAGCATTTCTAAGTTAACATGAATTTATAATAAAACATAATTTTATCAGAAGACTTTCCTTTACCATAATTTTGATATGCATAATTTTCATAATATCTCAAATAACTTTTCAATAATAAATTGGCAAATACAGGTTACTTCTGTGAGGGTGTGTGTGTATTACAGTATTCATGTAACCATCAGTGTTGTACAAATAAATGTAGTAGAATGAAAAATTACTGTGATATTGTTGTGATAAAAATGATTACAGATACTTCTATCATCTAAAGATAGTACATAGTTTTATATCAGTGGGAAAATAAATATTTTTTTGCCCGCTTTCCTCTAAAAGAACCTGAAAAGGGAGAAAGAAAAATTTATATTTCTAAACTTTGCCATGTCTTTTGCATATGAAGTGATGAGACACTGATTAAATGATTCTGCTCAGCAAATCCCATTAAAAATACTTTCTATATGAAAAAATAAACTCAGAGATGAGGAGTAAGAGGGAGATTTAATTCATCTATATGATGAAATAAAGAGAGGAGCTGGAGCCACTGAGCGTTGGAGAACTTAGAGGCAAATTAATCTCTTATTCGATGGTGGAGCCATGTCAGGAGGTGAAACCCTAGGAAAATGGATAATGAGAACTCATTTGCAAGATGACTAAAGGACTACATAATAGTTTCAGTTTTAAAGTTTTTGATGTTGGAAATCATGTATACATCCAGTATATTCCTCTAAAACCTTTACCAAAATATAATATATGCACGTAAACGTTTTTTGTGAGTGTTGTGTAAGAAAACTCAATTAAAAGGGGTTACTTTCCTTGGCTAGTTTTGAGTAGTTAGCTCAATTAATCCAATTAAGTATTGTCACAAAATTGTCAATTAAAAACAGCAATAGAATCTCAGTGGCATACAGAAATGAATATTTGCTTCTCATATATAAGCAGTGATTAGCTGATCCAGACTTAATTGGCTGTTTTCCAGGTATTTTTCATCCTTCTCCTCGATCAGTGAGCACGTTTGGACATATTCTTCAGGATGGCAAAAATGCAAGAGAGGAAGAAAAAGCATGCAATAATTCTTGAGGTGTAGGGATGAAACTGGCATATCATCACTTCCATCTCTTCATTATTTTACTGGTCAAAGCAAATGAAAAGACTAATCCCAGATTCAAATGTGGGACAAATATCTCCTTCATTTTAAGAAAAACTACAAAGTCGTATGTCAAAATTCATAGAGTAAGGGACATTGGAAAGATTACATATAAACTGTTCTATATTCATCTCTTCCCTATACTGGAATAAAAGATAAACTTTGCTCCAAATCTTCTCCCTTGTCTCTCCTAGAATGTGCAGTGTTCGTGGAAGAAGCACCAGGCTTCAGAGCAAAGTATAATAAGAGAGTCTAGATATTTTTCTCATCAAAGATAAGAGTAATCAGAAATACCATTCTGAATTACTTTTGAGGGATAGCTTTGAAGTTCTTATGAGTCCACATGCAGCACAGTCTGTATCTTGAACCAATTATTATCTAAGTAATTAAGGCAGTCATGTGTGAATCGTCACTGATTATCTAAATAATTGAGACAGTCATATGTGAATCTTCACTATGCCTACTTTTAAAGAAATAATAAAAACGATATTTGACTCATTTTTGTAACATTACCGCATATTCACAGGTAAATATTGGAAATAATTTTGGGATTGAGATTGCATTTTCAGTCTTTAAATTTCAGACAGAAAGTATTATCAATATTCTATAAACTTTAGAGATTGTATATGTCCTAGGATTTCCTCCTTTGTTGCAGGCAATAGAATAGTTTATGAGTTATTATGCAAATCCACATCAAAAAATCTGTCTGCATATATCAGAGGTCACAATCTTGTACTGGGTAAGACTGATTCGGAAAAGGTGAGGTCTCATATGTTAGAGCATTTAAGCATAGTAGAGCTTATACCCAAGAGAATTGCTGGGGACAGCTTCAAGAAGTGCCAGAGACTGATTCAGAATTGAAGACTTAGAATAGTAGATGGATTACCACAAAGAGATGCAAAAATATATATATGAAAGGAGTCAGGTGCAGATAGGTAAAGTATACCGTTATGAAGCCTCTGAAGCCATCATCTAAAAGTAATCAATAGTTTACAATTTCATGTGCATCAGAATAATAGCACTTAAATATGTGTACAATTGTGTGTTGAGGAAAGGGGATTAAAACTTCAGAGTTTTAATTAAACACCAAAAAGAAGCATATATCACTTGATTGATATTAGTGTTATAATGATATCAAGTTAAAAATATTAGAGATGGGTAATATTAAATGAAGAAGGGAAAAGCAGAATAGATCTAACTAAGTTACCACAGAAACTCTTTGCAGGGATAGTGGTGGTGACAGGATGAATTGGGAGATTGGTATTGACATATATACACTAATATGTATAAAATAGATAAGTAATAAGAACCTGCTGTATAAAAAAAGTAAATAAATAAAATTCAATTAAAAAAAGAAACTCTTTAGAGTGTCTTTTCAGGAAAAACATAATATAATGAAAGAGTTTTCTTTCTCTAAGTCTAGTTAATTGAGGAAAAAAAGATAGTCAACAATTACTACTCTCTTCAAGGAACAGTACAAGAATGCATTATGCTGGACACTGAAGCTCAGACTAGGAGAGCTCATGAAAGATGACAGCCAGATAAGTCAGGACCTGAAATTTCAGGGCATAGGCAGTTTACTGGCCTCCAGATAGACATCTTTCCAAACCATGCACTGTGTTATTTTGTTTCCAAATATTTCAGGGTTTTTCAGAGACATTTCTATAATTGATTTTTAATTTATTACCATTGTGGTCTGAGAGCAGACTTAATATAACTAGAATATTTTTAACCTTAGTATATTTATTTTGTTAACCAGAATATGTAGGTCTACCAATATAAAATTTTGGGATGAATTAAAGGACTGACCATTTTGAATTGTGTTATTTTTACATCTTTCTGCAAATTATCTGATCAAAATAATGGAAGCTTATATAAAAGTTAAAATGATTCATTTTATGCCATAATCTCTATTAATTAAGTTAATAATTTAATTTATTTTCTCTTAAAATAGTCTACAGAAATAGCATGTTTTCTTCATTCCTCTAATGGCAACCTTTTAAGGAATTTTCTGAATCCCAATTCTTAACCAGGAGAAAAATTTCTGTCAAGGAAGATACTTCAGGAGGCGTTCCAAAGATGGCGAAGTAGAAAGGTCCTGAGCTCAGCTTCTCTTTCAGCCACATGAAAATTACAACTATTTACAGAACAACTATTGATGAAAGGAAAATAACTTATCAGAAAATATCTTCTACAACTGAAGATATAAACAAAGAAACACAGTGAAATAGGTAGGAGAGTCAGAGTTGCAGTATAGTCAAAACTCATACCCCCGATGGGTGATCCACAAACAGAAGGATAATTAAAATTGCAGAGTTTCTCCCCAAGGAGCAAGGGGTCTGAACCCCACATTAGGTTCCCCAGCCCTAAGGTCATGTGCTGGGAAGATGAGCCCCCAGAACATTCGGCTTTGAAGGCCAGCAAGACTTACTTTTGGGAGACCCACAGGGCTGTGGGAAACAGAGACTTCACCCTTAAAGGGCACATGCAGAATCTCACACACTCCAGGACCAAGGGCAGAAGCAGTAATTTGAAAGGATCCTGGGTCAGATCTAACTGCTGATCTTGGAGAATCCTCTGGAGAGGCTGGAGGAAACTACAGCTCACCCTGAGGAAGTAGACACAGATTGCAGCCATTTGGGGGAAGCTCTTCTACCACACAGACATTGGTGCTGGCATGTGCCATTTTGGAATGCTCCATCCAGCTTGCTAGCCTCAGGACCCAGCTCTACCAAAACCCACCTTCCTGTAGGTACCAGTACTGGGACACATCAGAGCAAGCAACTAGATGGATAGGGACATAGACCCCCTACCAGCAGATAAGCTGTCTTAAAAACCTCTGAGCCCACAGCCACCACTGGACATGGTCTTACCCAACAGAGGGACCAGTATGCAGGCACTAGACCCAGGACCCCCAGAAGCCTGCAACCAGAGACCTCAGAACCAGGTCTGCCCACCAGTGGGCAGACACCAGCCCAAGAATCCCTGGTCCCTGCCCTTGCCCACCATCAAATCTGCTCTAAACTTGGGCCCAGCCTCACCCACCAGAGGGCAGACACTAGCCCCAGGACAACTGCAGCCCTGCAGCCTGCTATGGCAGGAACCTCCCTAAACACCAGCAGACCAGTATAAGCCTCAGGACATAGCAGGCTGCTCAGTGAACTTTTTCAGGAATTGACCTCACACACCACTGGTCAGACACCAGGTATGGGGCCCTAAGCCTTGAAGCCAGACCCCAGCATTGGGGTCTGCCAGGTAGTGGGCTAGTACTAGCCCTAAGACCTGTCTTCACCCACCACTGATTGGGCACCAGGCCCTAGATCTTCTGGACCATGATTCCACACAATAGTGAGCCAGCACTGCTCTGTGACCTCCCAGGGTTCCATATCCAGCTGCCTCATGACCCAACACCACCAACCAGTGACCCCCACACAAGGCAGGGCCTGGCAACCAAATGGACTGGGGGCCAAGCAGACCTACCAGATCCACCACAGTGGTCAACCTGTCATAACAGAAGAGTCCATGCAAGCCACATACTGGGCACCCCTAGAGCATATAGCTCTGGTGAACAGAGAAGGGTGTGCTGTTGGAACACATAGGAACTCTCCCACAAAAGGCCACTTCTCCAAGGCTGGGAAACATAACCAAAGTACCTAACACATAGAAGTGATAACAGCAAGTTAGGCAAAATGATGTAACAGAGGAACATGTTCCAAACAAGATAAAACCCCAGAAGAGCTAAGTGAAGTGGAAATAGGCAATCTCTTGAGAAAGAGTTCAGGGTAATGATCCAAAGATTATTGAAGAACTTGAAAAAAAAATGGATGCACAGAGCTAGAAGTTAAAATATTTAGCAAGGAGCTAAAAAATATAAAGAACAATCAAACAAAAATGAAGAATACAATAACTGAAATGAAAAAGGTATAGAGAAATTGATCAGCAAGCTGGAAAGCAGAGTAGTGGAAATCACTGAAGCTGAACAGAAAAAAAATGATAAAAAGAAATCAGGGGAGTTTAAGAGAACTCAGGGACAACATCAAGTGTACTAGCATTCACATTATAGGGGACCCAGAAGGATAAGAGGGAGAGAAAGGGGGAGTGAACATATTTGAAGCCAAAATAGCCAAAATGTCTCTAACCTGGGAAAGAACACAGACATCTCAGTCGAGAAAGCATAGAGTCCCACCCAGGATCAATCCAAGGAGGACCACACAAGCACACATTGTTATTAAAATGGTAAAAATTAAAGATGAAGAGAGAATATTAAAAGCAATATAGGAAAACCAACAAGTTACATACGAGGGAACAGCCATAAGGCTATCAGCTGACTTTTCAGCAGAAACTCTGCAGGCCAAAAGGGAGTGACACTGTATATTTAAAGTGATAAAAGGGAAAAATGTACAATCAAGAATATTCTACCTGGTAAGGCTCTCATTCAGAGTTGATGGAGAGATCAAAAGTTTTAGAGACAAGCAAGAGCTAAAAGAGTTCAGCACCACCAAATCAGCTTTACACGGAACGTTAAATGGACTTCTCTAAGAGAAAAAGAAAATGCCAAAACTAGAAACATAAAAAATTATGAAAGGAAAAAGCTCATCAATAAAAGCAAATATACAGTAAAGGTAGTAAATAAACCATATACAAAGCTAGCAGGAAGGTTAAAAGACACAAGTGGTAAAGTCATCTATATTGACAATAAGCAGTTAAGGGTTACACAAAACAAATAGATGTAAAATATGATGTCAAAAACAGTAATCATGATGGGAGGAGAGTAAAAATGCAGGCTTGTTAAAATGTGTTTGAAATTACGAGATCAGCAATTTAAAATAAGCACATATATATTGCTATATATGTACCTCATGGTAGCCACAAACCAAAAATCTATAATAGATACATACAAAAAAAGAAAGGAATCCAAAGATAATGCTAAAGATAGTCATACAATCACAAGAAAAAATAGCACAAGAAGAAAGGAGCAAAAAAGAACTCCAAAACAACTCCAAAACAATTAACAAAATGCTAATTATAAACTATAATTACACTGAAAAGCGTAAAAGAGAACCACACCTCCATCCACAAAACATTATAAACAAGGAACACAATATTTTTTTCTGGTACTTGCTGGGGGGAAAGAAAACCTGAAACTATAAACACACTTTGTACCTAGATCTTTCTCTGTACATAATGCACAAGTAAAACAATCTTAAGAAACAATGAGGGAGAAGAAAATATGTCAGGAGACAATATATCTCTATCTTTAAAATGCAGAAGGAAATAACTGCTAAAATATTATTCAAGGTTAAGGGAAAAATAAATATATTTTCACATAAGTGTGAAAAATCCCCTTCCTATCTCCCTTCTGGGGAGTCTCATACTTTCTTGGCATCTACAGAACAGAGTAAGAACAGTTGATTTTACTATTAAAATACCTCCAATCACATTTTAAGCTTTATGCATTGCTAAAAGAGGAAACTTCATCATTTTGTGAGATGCCAATAAATATATAAATGGAAATTATATTATCTCTATGCATATCTTAGGAAAGAAAAAATGTAAAAGAAAAAGAAAAGCATTATCCACATGGGGAACCCTGAAAAAGTTTAACCAAGTACCTGTACCTGGAAGTAGTTGCAAGAAAGTATCCCCAAAAGTGCATAAATTAGTGAAATAATATTAAAGTAGCAATTCAATAAATTTATTTAACCAAAAGCAAGCATGTATAAAATAAAATTGGAAAGATTGTTCACCAAAAAAAAAAAAAAAAAAAGAAAGGGACACCATCCAAGTAAAGTCAGGACTGAGAAAGAGGATGCAATTAAAGAGAAAGTAGCAATTTAAAAATATATATGAAGACTATTGACAGCTATATGCCATGATAAATGTGAAAGAAAATGCAATGGATAATATTTATAGAAAATATATATATATTAGAAAAATTATTTCAAGAAGATAGTGTACTTAAAGTGATATCAGAAGTGTTAGGTTAAAAATGACGGGAAGAATCTTTTGGAGGTGATGGATAGGTATATGACATAGATTTCTGGTTATACCTTCATAGGTGTATACTTAACTCCAAACTCATCAAGTAATGTATGTTAATTATGTAGTTTTTGGTATGTAAAGAGAAAAATGTGTCTTCCCACTCCAAAACAACAACATATTGTGCCAGTAACACACATACACACACACACACACAAAGAGCTCAGATTGTTTTAAAAGAGGATTCTAAAAATAAATCCAGAAAGAGATAATTTCCATTATTTTAGAAAGGAGAAAGATTTTCTAAATTACCTTATGAAACTAGAATTACTTTTAAATAAATTAAATGAGGATAGCACAGGTAAGAAAAACCATAGATGACTATCAAAGTAAAATTTTAAGCAGCAAAGTTTACAATGGTATACAATAAACAAATTATGTTTATCCCAGAAGCATAAGGTTTATCAATAAAAATATTTATCAAAGTAATTTTTGACATTCACAGATTAAAATAGGAATAGCTTAAAATTATTTCAATTAATGCTAAAAGTGAATTTTATAAAATTTGTCTATTCATAGTATAATATTTTTGCAGCCCAGTAATAGAGGAGGTCTGCTTTAATCTGGTAAGGTTTGTCCACCAAAAACTTACTGAAAATAATATTTAAGAAATATAGAATTATTATATTTAAAATAAGGGAAATGATGAATGATTTTCATGTTAATTTAATTGGGAAAATTCTAGTGAGGCAAATTAGAAAAGAAAATAATAAATTATATCAAGATATAAAAGGGAAGAAACAAACTATTGTTTTCACATGACATAATTTACCGAGAAAGAATATATTTACAGAGAATTGATTATAATAAGAAAGTTGGGCTAGCTTTCATATATGTTTTTGTGTGGGATATGTATATCAATAGCATTCTTATACATTAGCAACAACTGTTTGGAAAATATAATTTAAGGAAACCATTTCAGAAGGGAACAAACTGTTAAGTATGTGGAATAAATGTACTAAAAACTTGGGACAATTTTATTCATAAATTTATAAAACTTTATCGAAAGTAATGTATATAGAACAAGTTGCTCTATTAACATATAAATATTACATATAAATATAAACATTACATATAACATATAAATATTACATCCCATATATGTGGATGGGATAGATTTTAAGAATAAATAATGAAAAAAGCCAAAGGATATATGTATGAAGAAACAAACATTTTATGGGTAAATACGTATATAATATAACACAGATATATACTTTGTAGACAAGATCATTTATGTTAGAATAATTTCCTCTGGATAAAAAATGAGGAGGAAGTAACTTGATCTGGATTTCATTTTAAATGTAATATTCCATTCATATGGACAAATAATTTTTTCTCAATATTTAATGATATCCAATTATTTTGTGATGTCTATTTTTGCTAATATGAAATCATCTGCAAGTCTAATTTTTTGTTGAAAATTTGATCAGCTTAATATATATATATGTATAGTTTAATTTATGACTCCTTAGTTTTTTGGGTTTTTTTTAACATGTGTATTATTATGTGTTTGTGAGTTATATTTTATTTATCCTGCTTAAGTGCATTTATTTCAGTATCTAAGGATTCTTGTTTTCATCAATTCTGAGAAATTTGTAGTCATTACCTTTTGCACATTGCCTCCTTCAACTATTTTGTTTTATGGAAATCATATTAGATGTGATTGTACATATGTTCCTGCTCTCATTTTCACTTCCTTCTTTGTTAATTGTTCCTGGAAATGTATTTATTTACTCACGTCTGTGCATTGAAACAGATGTTTATTGTACTTTTTTAGTCACTTGTCTTGGGAGAGGTTTTATGGTTTCTAAACTGCCACTTTGGCAGAGACTCTATTCAAAATTTTATTATGTTTCAATACATTTTTGGATGGGAAAAAAAATATATGTTTCTCATAACAGACAAGTATTTTACTATCTTTAATTTTTTTATATATTTCTTGTTTTTGTCCTAGGAAAATTAATATAAATGTAATCAAAACATTCTAAATGTATAAAAATTCTAAACTTTGGAAGTGAGCAATGGTTCTAGCTTATCCATATATGAAATCTTCAATCTTATAGTTAGGAAACTGGAATAAAATTAAAATGCATTAATAGGGTACATCCCTGGTGGCACAGTGGTTAAGAATTCGCCTGTCAATGCAGGGAACACGGGTTCAATACCTGGTCCGGGAAGGTCGCACATGCCCCGGAGCAACTAAGCCTGTGTGCCACAACTACTGAACCTGTGCTCTAGAGCCCGTGAGCCACAACTACTGAGCCCATGTGCCACAAATACTGAAGCTCGTGAGCCTAGAGCCCGTGCTCTGCAACAAGAGAAGCCACCACAATGAGAAGACCATGCACCACAACGAAGAGTAGCCCCTGTTTAGCACAACTAGAGAAAACCCGTGCACAGCAAAGAAGACCCAATGCAGCCAAAAATAAATAAATAAATAAATTTATTTTAAAAATGTGTTAATAAGTTTATCATTCTTATAATCAATCAAATCATCTACTATTTACAGTATATGTTGGATAGTGATATAAAGGATACAAGTGTTATAATACATAATCTCCGTCCTTTTCTCATGAAGTTATGGTTAGGTGAGTTGAGTTGACTGAATATCTACCAAGCTATCTACCTAAATACACACACACAACACATATACACACAAAGAGAAATTTATGTATGGTACCCCTATAAAATTAAAGATAAAATATGCTAAGTAATACATTTTTAACATGCTCTTCTAGGCTATTAACAGTAGATTTATTAATTTATATTTAGGGGATTAAAAAATACTGCTTAAGTTGATTTACATTTCTCATTACAAGAAATATTTTTGATTCATTTAACATTTAGAAAATGGTATCTTTGCATGAGTTTCTAAGATTGTAATAGCAAGGAAATGAATAATTAAACAGTAACTAGATTTTTTGTAAAGCCAATAAATTAAGACTGTTTTCACCAAAGATATGGAGCTACAAATGATTTTATCATATGCAATTATATTATAGAAATTTAATATAAAGCTAATCAATTTTTTAAAATCTTAGATGGCATCAAGTTTTGGTGTATTTTAAATTAATACAACCTAAATCCTCATCCTGATGGAAGACCTTTAAAAAAGGACAAAATTTTCTTATATAGAGTATTAGGCATGTCAGGAAAAGATTTTAACATTGTAGCAAATCAGTTAAGGAGTAGAGATTTACTAGTCTCGAGGGACCCATGGCCTTTTCAGGTGACTTTTAAATGTCTTTTTTGAGTGGAAGATGTAGAAGAGTAAAAAATAAAGAAATGACTGTTCATGATTCACACTAATAAAACTGTAGAGTCAGAATGCATGCATATATTACAGATGCACAGAAAGCAGCTCAGCTAATTCCTCCAAAGTGAAATTTGTACATTTCTTTCCTGAAGAAGTACAGATAGGGGAGTGAAAAATTGCAATGCTCTTAGGAATAAGAATAGAGTCATGGTTCCACATTCTATTGTCAGGTCTTTTAAGAGGTATAAGGATTTGTGCATGCCCCTGAGCATTTGTCATGAGTGGATATCCCCTTTATGATGCTTTTATATAAAACTCAGAAAGAAACGGTGTTATAGGTGAGTGTCATGTATAGATGTCTCTAACAGGCAGCCCAAACACAAGCAGAATCTTGAGTTTTTCCGGATAGGTATGAATGAATGGGATTCCCTGTACAACTCTCTCACCACACCCTCATATCCCACACACACAACCTAACTGACAAGAAACTATTTCAGTAGCCCAAGGGAGAAATTACACAAATGTTTCTGTTTCATATGATTTTTAGCCTTTTCATTGAATCACTTACTTAAAGAATGAGCAAATATCGTCAAATATTGGTGCTAACACAATTTTCATATTTTTTTTTAGTTGAACCTAATGTTTAACACGTTTACATTGAGAACCAAAAATTTAAAAAAAGAAAACACCATACAGAAAATTAGTGTCATGAGTTTGCTTCAAATGAGTAAAAATAATTATGTCTAAGAAAATAAAATAGATAAATAATTCTCAAAATCTTGGTTATAGGAATATTTAACTTCTTTTAATACTTGGAAACTTAAAGATATATTGTTAATTTAGTTTATAGGTAATAATATCTACCACATTAGTGATTAAAACATTATATTTAAAATTATTTATCTGTGAACTTATTACAAAATAAGCCCATTATATTCACAAAACTGGCAGATTAAAATATATTTTCTCCCCAGAATAGTGATGAGCGGAATTGATTTACATTCTTCCCTTTTTAAAAAAATATCTAGCTTGATAAAAGATATCTGAATTCTTCTTTCTGCCTTTGGAGTCAATCTGCTAAGGTTTGTTGTTTTGGTTGAAATATGGGGGGAAATGTGGTCTTTTACAGAAAGGACAGCAGTATTCCAATAGACTCTTTAGCAAATTGTGAATATTCTTTGTTAATACACCCAGCTGGACAAGCAGGGTGGTATTTTTCCTTGCTAATACACAGAAAATAGACAAACAGCTTTTGTTTTTATATTTTTTTCAGGATTAGTTGCAAAATACAATTTATCACTCTGTTTCACTAAGATCGCATTTAGTATAAAACAAGTTTTCATGCGTTTGAAAAGAGACAGCAGAAGACAGTGATCTTTGAGTGAATGGAAACAAACAAGGTAACTCACTGCCTGCACAAGCTTGCTGTCTGAGAAGACTTCCCTCATAAAGCAGAGTACCAAAGAAGAGAAAGCTACACAGGGAAAGAGTACCAGACATCTGCTGAGGGTTCCCTAGAGTCTACAGAATACAGACCAGATAATTCATATGAGGATAATTCCTGAGCCTGGGAAAGGCTCACCAGACATTAGCAGGCAGAACAATCCCAGGAGTTCACACAAGGCCCAGAATTGTTTGTGTGCCATCAGTCAAAGTGTAAAAATATCATACTACATGGGGCATTGGTTAAAGTATTCAGTATGCTATTGCCTTAGGGATGAAAGAAAATTGGTCTTAGACGAAAAGCTGTTCTGGTCCAATCTAACAAAAAGTAAAAGCAAATCTTCATAAGGCTAAAGTTTCTAAGTTACTTAACTGCATCCCACACAATCTCAAGAACATGTAAAGGAACACAAAAATAACCAGCACCCAACAAGTTATAAATTATAATGGCTGGCATTCTATTAAAGTGCTCAGAAGGTATGCAAAAAAAACCAGAAAAAATGCCCTTTAATGAGGAGAAAATCAGTCAGTAGAAACAGACACCAAAACACCACATACAAAAACACTCTTTTAAACAATGCATGAGTCAAAAAAGATGTCAAAAGGGAAATTAGAAATATTCTAAAAGTGTAACTGAAAGCAAAACATATTAAAATCTTGGGCAATAGAACTAGTAAACTACACAGAGGGAAATTTATAACATTAAATACCAATATTGAAAAGAAGTTCCCAAATCAATTGCCTAGGTTTCTACCATAAGAAACTAGAAAAAGAAGAGAAAATTAAAACCAAAGTAAAAAGAAGAAAGAAAACAATAAATACAAAATAGAAAAATCTGAAACAGAAAATTGAAAAAAAATAAAGAAAATCAAATCAAATCTGTATTTCTAAGATCAATAAAATTGATAAAACTCTATCTAGTTTGATCTAGAAAAAAAGAGAAAAGACACAAATTACCAATATCAGGAAGTAAGGGAAATCACTGGATCCTACAGTTATTAAATATATAATCAGGGAATGTTATTAATAAATTTATGCTAGTAATCTTGACCCCACAGATTAAATGGACAAATTGCTTTAAACACACAAATTACCAAGGTTAAATTAAGAAAAAAAATCATCAGAATAGCATGAATTTCTAGTTAAAAACCTTTTTCAAAAGTAAACTCAGCTGCTTTTCTGATGAATTCTTTGAAAACATTTAAGAAAAAATCATACTAATTCTATGTAAAATCTTCCAGAAAATTGAATATGAGGATATATATAATTAATTCTATAATGCCAATAAACCTTGATATAAAGAACAGCCAAATACATTACCTGAAAAGAAAGTGAATGATCAATACCCCTTAAAAAGTTTTATGCAAAAATTATTAATATCAATTGGGTTATTCTGTACCTTGAATGGAACTTTTACCTATTATGGTTTTGTCAAATATACTTTGCTCATTTGGAAAATATTGGTTTACAGAGTGATACAAATTTTTCAAACTTAGACACATTTTATCATATAATATTTAAAAATCAAAGATTAATATCATCACCAATCCCAGCAGAAAATTCATGTAATGGGATGCTGGAAAGCTCACATCTGAAGCATTAATTTTCTTAAAAAATGTTTAAGACAATTCAATTTTTCACATATACATCATATTTGGAAAAGAGTCACTTAGTTCAGTTTTTAATTAAGCTCACAAATATTTTTCCTCAACAAAATAATTCCACTTAAATAAAGCAGTATAAGTGATATGTACACTTTTCATTTTATTACATAGAATACTAAAAAGACTAATAAGAAAGGGTCAATAATTTTAATTGTTATTATTATTTTATTAATAATTTTTACTTTCACCTCAAAGACATGCAACACTCACATTTTTCTTATAATGAATGCATAGTGGTACAGAATACAATAAATATGACTAAATACAATTTCCACACTTTGTTTGTGCTAAGTCACCTGCAATTTTGTGCACAGTTTGCAAAACACTGAAAAAGGCATCTTATTATTAGAATAAAAATATTTGACATCACAAACCCTCCAGAAATGTCTCATGGATCACCAAGTTTCCACAAACCACCCTTTGAGAACCATTGAAACAGATTTTGATGTGGGAAGAGTGCACACATAATTGGCTAACTTTTAGCATTTTCTAATTTTTTTAAGTCAAAATAACACCACTTTTGAGTGGGAAGATGGTTCACAAAATTGTACTGTTTAATTATTATGTATTTAATAATAAATATATTATTTATTTAATTAATTTAATTATATATTTATTAAATAATAAATATATTATTAATATATTATTTAATTATAAATCATATGCACATTACTTTTTTGGTATGAAACATTTTCAACAACAAAATATTTCTTCACATGTATTTTGAAATATATGTAACATCCCCCCCTTATATGTGGAGAATATTTTGCGAGAACTACAGTGGATGCCTGGCACCATGGAGAATGTTGAACACTATATATACTGTGTTTTTTCCTATACATACATACCTACAATAAAGCTTGATCTATAAATTAGGCATGTAAGAGATCAACAAAAATAACTAATAATAAAATAGAACAATTATAACAATATATTTATATTTGTATTTTTGAATGTTGGATTATTGTCAAGCTACTGAATCTCTGCCCTTTTCCTTGCAATTTCATCTTCAATACAATTATTTTAACAATTTTGGTAATTCAGATGCTGTTGAAGTGAGTACCTAGAGGTAGTGTAAATGACCACCTCTCCTCTTTGGTTTATTAGTAACCGAGGTCCTTCATTAATGACTTGTATTTATTTAGATACCAAGTTTTAAAACTTTCAAAACTATTAAAGGAATAAAAATTATTTTTATCATATTTTTATTGATGAACCATTGGCTATACTTTAATTTTGATATACTCAATTAACTTTATTTTTATTTTATTTCAATTTTATAAATGTGTATGATCCAAAACTAGTGGGGATAATTTAGGTTAGATTAATGATAATGTGTGTGTTTGTTTGTTACAGTTTGTTTTTTGCAAATGGAATCCTCTATCTATAATAGATATCCAGATAGATTTTTAAAGTCTTCACCTAAATGTAAGTTTTTACCTGGGAAAACCAGAAAAAATGCCCTTTAATGAGGAGAAAATCAGTCAGTAGAAACAGACACCAAAACACTACATACAAAAACACTCTTTTAAACAATGCATGAGTCAAAAAAGATGTCAAAAGGGAAATTAGAAATATTCTAAAAGTGTAACTGAAAGCAAAACATATTAAAATCTTGGGCAATAGAGCTAGTAAACTACACAGAGGGAAATTTATAACATTAAATACCAATATTGAAAAGAAGTTCCCAAATCAATTGCCTAGGTTTCTACCATAAGAAACTAGAAAAAGAAGAGAAAATTAAAACCAAAGTAAAAAGAAGAAAGAAAACAATAAATACAAAATAGAAAAATCTGAAACAGAAAATTGAAAAAAAATAAAGAAAATCAAATCAAATCTGTATTTCTAAGATCAATAAAATTGATAAAACTCTATCTAGTTTGATCTAGAAAAAAAGAGAAAAGACACAAATTACCAATATCAGGAAGTAAGGGAAATCACTGGATCCTACAGTTATTAAATATATAATCAGGGAATGTTATTAATAAATTTATGCTAGTAATCTTGACCCCACAGATTAAATGGACAAATTGCTTTAAACACACAAATTACCAAGGTTAAATTAAGAAAAAAAATCATCAGAATAGCATGAATTTCTAGTTAAAAACCTTTTTCAAAAGTAAACTCAGCTGCTTTTCTGATGAATTCTTTGAAAACATTTAAGAAAAAATCATACTAATTCTATGTAAAATCTTCCAGAAAATTGAATATGAGGATATATATAATTAATTCTATAATGCCAATAAACCTTGATATAAAGAACAGCCAAATACATTACCTGAAAAGAAAGTGAATGATCAATACCCCTTAAAAAGTTTTATGCAAAAATTATTAATATCAATTGGGTTATTCTGTACCTTGAATGGAACTTTTACCTATTATGGTTTTGTCAAATATACTTTGCTCATTTGGAAAATATTGGTTTACAGAGTGATACAAATTTTTCAAACTTAGACACATTTTATCATATAATATTTAAAAATCAAAGATTAATATCATCACCAATCCCAGCAGAAAATTCATGTAATGGGATGCTGGAAAGCTCACATCTGAAGCATTAATTTTCTTAAAAAATGTTTAAGACAATTCAATTTTTCACATATACATCATATTTGGAAAAGAGTCACTTAGTTCAGTTTTTAATTAAGCTCACAAATATTTTTCCTCAACAAAATAATTCCACTTAAATAAAGCAGTATAAGTGATATGTACACTTTTCATTTTATTACATAGAATACTAAAAAGACTAATAAGAAAGGGTCAATAATTTTAATTGTTATTATTATTTTATTAATAATTTTTACTTTCACCTCAAAGACATGCAACACTCACATTTTTCTTATAATGAATGCATAGTGGTACAGAATACAATAAATATGACTAAATACAATTTCCACACTTTGTTTGTGCTAAGTCACCTGCAATTTTGTGCACAGTTTGCAAAACACTGAAAAAGGCATCTTATTATTAGAATAAAAATATTTGACATCACAAACCCTCCAGAAATGTCTCATGGATCACCAAGTTTCCACAAACCACCCTTTGAGAACCATTGAAACAGATTTTGATGTGGGAAGAATGCACACATAATTGGCTAACTTTTAGCATTTTCTAATTTTTTTAAGTCAAAATAACACCACTTTTGAGTGGGAAGATGGTTCACAAAATTGTACTGTTTAATTATTATGTATTTAATAATAAATATATTATTTATTTAATTAATTTAATTATATATTTATTAAATAATAAATATATTATTAATATATTATTTAATTATAAATCATATGCACATTACTTTTTTGGTATGAAACATTTTCAACAACAAAATATTTCTTCACATGTATTTTGAAATATATGTAACATCCCCCCCTTATATGTGGAGAATATTTTGCGAGAACTACAGTGGATGCCTGGCACCATGGAGAATGTTGAACACTATATATACTGTGTTTTTTCCTATACATACATACCTACAATAAAGCTTGATCTATAAATTAGGCATGTAAGAGATCAACAAAAATAACTAATAATAAAATAGAACAATTATAACAATATATTTATATTTGTATTTTTGAATGTTGGATTATTGTCAAGCTACTGAATCTCTGCCCTTTTCCTTGCAATTTCATCTTCAATACAATTATTTTAACAATTTTGGTAATTCAGATGCTGTTGAAGTGAGTACCTAGAGGTAGTGTAAATGACCACCTCTCCTCTTTGGTTTATTAGTAACCGAGGTCCTTCATTAATGACTTGTATTTATTTAGATACCAAGTTTTAAAACTTTCAAAACTATTAAAGGAATAAAAATTATTTTTATCATATTTTTATTGATGAACCATTGGCTATACTTTAATTTTGATATACTCAATTAACTTTATTTTTATTTTATTTCAATTTTATAAATGTGTATGATCCAAAACTAGTGGGGATAATTTAGGTTAGATTAATGATAATGTGTGTGTTTGTTTGTTACAGTTTGTTTTTTGCAAATGGAATCCTCTATCTATAATAGATATCCAAATAGATTTTTAAAGTCTTCACCTAAATGTTAGTTTTTACCTGGTGTTTGTTTGTTACAGTTTGTTTTTTGCAAATGGAATCCTCTATCTATAATAGATATCCAGATAGATTTTTAAAGTCTTCACCTAAATGTAAGTTTTTACCTGGGAAATTGATACTGGCCTCTTTCTCCACACAGTCTCCTTTTCTAACTTTCTCTCACTTTTTATCCCTCTTTTATTCTCTTCCTCTCTCCTTTTTTTTTTTTTCTTTCTTTCTCAGTAATGGAAATTGTGCTTATACTTTCCTGTTGGGTAAGGATTTTTCTTCCTTTTTATCTAGAATTATATTATATGTACACTATCTTAATGCATTTATCTCATGAAATTTTAAAAATTTTATATGTCTAATGTATATTAGTATAAAATTTTCACCATGTTTTCTGTTTTGTGAATTAAATAACAAAAAAGAAAATGATATAATCTTGCTCATGACAATTTGCTCATGTAAAATGTTATATGATGTTTTCCATTAGACTGAAAAACTAAGGGAAACTAAAACGCATATTTAATATAAATTATTATTAGCCAGAAAATCCATCATAAAATTAGTAGTGTCATTTCTTTAGGTTTTTCTGTTCTAGAAAAATCTTTTGAAGAGACGGCCCCTTCTAGAATAGTGTTGTAGCTTCTAATCAGCTCTTTGCTACTTACCTGTGACAGCATTCTACTATTGAGCTGGATGAAGATGCTTATGAAGTAATTGGATTTTGTTTAAAATATGACGTTTGACAATAAGATATGGTGAATATACATTTGCTCTGTGTGTGTGTATTTGAACTATTAGGAAAGGGCACAAGTAAAAACAATTATATTTGCTTTGAGTGATTAATCATGATCTGAAAGTTTTTAAAGATTTAGATGCTTTACTTTACTCTCCAGGCATCACACATCTGATTATGTACATTGTCTTTGCCTGTCCATTCAGAACAAGATCCTCACAAACAAATGCCATTTAGTAATTTATTTATTTTCCTTTAAAAAAATTGAAGTATAGCTGACACACAATATTATATTAGTTTCAGGTGTACAACATAGCGATTCCACATTTTTATACATTACAAAATGACCACCACAATAAGTCTAGTTTCCATGTGTCACCAAACAAATTTATTAAAATATTTTTGACTGTATTCCCCATGAAGTACATTTCATCCTTGTGACTTATTCATTTTGTAACTAGAAATTTGTACCTCTTAATCCCTTTCACCTATTTGCCCAGACCCAACCCTCTCCCCACTGGTGACCACAGTTCATTCTTGATATCCATGAATCTGTTTCTGTTTTGTTTCATTCTTTTGTTTTGTGCTTTAGACTCCATATATAAGTAAAGTCGTATGGTATTTGTCTTTGTCTGACTTATTCCACTTAGCATAATACCCTCCAGGTAGATCCATGTTGTCCCAAATGGCAAGATTACATTCTTTTTTATGGCTGATTAATATTCAATTGTATAAATATACCACATCTCCTTTATCCATCATCATGGGCACTTAGGTTGTTTCCAAACCTTGACTATTGTGAATAATGTTGCAATGAACATAGGGGTGCATATATCTTTTCAAATTAGTGTTTGTGTTTTCTTGGAAAAAAATACTCAGAAGAGAGAGAATTGCTGGATCTTATGGTAGTTCTATTTTTTTTAATTTGGGGTGAATCTTCATACTCTTTTCCCTAGTGGCTTCATGGATTTGCATTCCCACCAACAGTGCAAGAGGGTTTCATTGTTTTCATATCTTCACCAGCACTTGTTATTTGTTGTCTTTTTTACAATAGATATTTTGACAGGTGTGAAGTGATATCTCATTGTGGTTTTGATTTACATTTCCCTGATGATTAGTGATGTTGAGCAGCTTTTCCTGTGTCTGTTGGCCATCTGTATGTCTTCTTTGAAAAATGCCTAAAAAAAGGAAAAGAAAAATGTCTTTCAGGTCCTCTGCTCATTTTTTTAATTCAATTGTTTGTTTTTTTAGGTATTGAGCTATGTTAGTTCTTCATATATTTTGGATATTAACTCCACATCAGATGTATCAATTGCAAATATCTTCTCCCATTTACTAGGTTGCCTTTTCCTTTTGTTGATGGTTTCTTTCCCTGTACATTTTTTTTTTAGTTTGATGTAGCCTCATTTGTGTATTTTTTTATTTTGTTACCCTTGCCTGAGGAGACAGGCCCAAAAATTATTGTTAAGACCAATGTCAAACAGCACACTGCTTATGTTTTCTTCTAGGAGTTTTATAATTTCGGGTCTTACATTTAAGTCCTTACTCAATTTTGAGTTTATTTTTGTATATGGAATAAAAAAAGTTGTCCACTTTCATTCTTTTGCATGTTGCAAATTTTTGAAGAGACTGTCTTTTCCCCACTGTGTATTTACAGCTCCTTTGTCATAAATTAACTGACCTTATAATTATGAGCTTATTTCTGGGCTCTCTATGCTGTTCCATTGAAGTATGTGCCTGTTTTTTTGCCAGTACCATAATGTTTTCATTACTGCAGCTTTGCAGGATAGTTTGAAATCAGGGATTGTAATACCTCCAGCTATGTTCTTCTTTCTTAAGGTTGTTTTAGCTATTTGGGATCTTTTGTGGTTCTATGCAAATTTTAGAATTATTTGTTCTAGTTCTGTGACAAATGCCATTGGTATTTTGAAAAGATTGAGTTGAATCTGTAGACTGCTTTAAGGTACTATGGACATTTTAATAATATTAATTCTTCCAATCCCTGAGCATGGTATAACTTCCCATTTACTTTTGATGTATTTAATATGTTTTATAGTTTTCCGAGTACAAGTCATTTACCTCAACTTGGTTAGATATATTCCTAGGTATTTTACCCTTTTTGATGCAACCATAAATGGGATTGTTTCCTGATAGTTCATTTTTAATGTATAGAAATACAACAGATTCTGTATGTTGATTTTGTATCTTGAAACTTTACTAAATTATTAATCTTAATAGTTTTATTGGTGGTGGTCTTTTAATATACAGTATCATGTCATCTGCATATAGTTGCAATTTCACTTCTTCTTTTCCAATTTTGCTGCCTTCTACCTCTCTTCATGTGTCATTTCTGTAGTTAAAACAGCAAATACTCTGTTGAACTAAAGTTGCAAGACTGGACATCCTTGTTTTCTTCCTTCCTGATGTTAAAGAAAAAGTTTTTAACTTTTCACCATTGAGTATGTTAGCTGTG
Source organism: Physeter macrocephalus (assembly GCF_002837175.3). Lineage (NCBI taxonomy): Eukaryota > Metazoa > Chordata > Mammalia > Artiodactyla > Physeteridae > Physeter > Physeter macrocephalus. Next base: position 29,872,932 of record NC_041226.1, on the reverse strand, counting down.
GAATTGTCATATTTGGCCTTTATTACTTATTCATTTTTATCACTGAATGATATTCCATTGTATGGAACTACCATAGTTTATCCATTAATCTGTTGAAGGACATCTAAATTGTTTTCACTTTTTGGTGATTTTGAATAAAGCTATTATAAAAATTTATGTGCAGATTTTTGTTTGGACATAAGGTTTGAAATCAATTTGGCAAATAACTAGGAGCACAGTGAGTGGCTCATATATTAAAACAATATTTAGCTTTGTAAGAAACTGTCAAACTGTCTTCCAAAGTGGCTGTACCATTTTTCATTCACAGCAGGAATAGAGGAGAGTTCCTGTTTCTCTGATTTCATGCATTTGGGATTGTCAGATTTTTGGATTTTAGTCATTTTAATTGGTGTGTAATGTGTCTCAATGTTGTTGTAGTTTTAATAGTTGAATTCCATAATGGCACATAATGTTGACTATCTCTTTATATACTAATTTGGTATTGACATATCTATTTTGTGAGATGTCTGTTGAACCTATTTTCACATTTTTAAATTGTGTTGTTTATTTTTACTGTTGCGTTTTAAGTGTTGTACATTATTTCTACTAATGCTTTATATGTGCTTTGCAATTTTATTTCTCCCGGTCAGTGACTGTTCCTTTCATTCTCTTAACAGTGTCTACAGCAGAGCAGAAGTTTTCCATTTCAGTAAACTCTCAAATGATTTTATTTCTTTTATAGATTGTAACTTTGATTTTTGCATCTAAAACATATAAACCAAAAATCAAACCAGTTTTTGCCTAGATTTTTTTTTTCAAGAAGTTTTATAGTATGTCTTCATTTTTTTTTTTTTGGGTGTACTTTGGGTTAATTTTTGTGAAAGTTGTGAGATCTGTCATCTGTTTCTACATTAATTTTTGGAATTTTTAAATAGCCATTTGTTGAGAAAACTGTCATTTCTCCATTAAATTTTCTTTATTCTTGTAAAAGATCAGTTTACTATATTTATATGATTCTACTATGGGCTTGCTATATGTTCAATTAATCTATATTTCTATTCTTTCACTAATACCATGGTGTCTAATAACAAAAGATTTATTGAAAATCTAGAAGTAGGGTAGTTTCAGTGCACAAACTTTGTTCTTTTCTAACACTTTATTGATTATTTGGTGGCTCCTGCTTTTCCATATAAACTTTAAAATTAGTCATAGGAATCTACAACGTAGCTTGCCTAGATTTTCATTAGGATAGCCTTAGATTTATAAATAAAGTTAAGAATAATCACCATCTTTAAGATATTTTCTCTATCTATGAACATGAAATGACTCTCCATTTATTGAAATGATCTTTGATATTATTCATCAGAGTTTTTTAATCTTCCCCATACAAACATTGCATATATTTTGTTAGAGACATGCCTACTAATTTTGATATTACTATAATAGATGTACCATGATAATGCCAACCAAAAGATTCTAGAGTAGCTGTATTAATTTCAGACACAGCACACTTCACAATAAAGAAAATTAAAAATTTTAGGCATAAAGAGAACCATTACAAAATAATACAGGGGTTAATTCTCCATGAGGACATTTCTTTTTGAGCTATACCTTTTATTGGAGGCTGGCTTTTCAGTTGAAACTATTACAGATAGTATTCTGGATCACTAACATGACATATACAGAAAAACAAAAAGACTCCTAATTATAAGAACGTAAATAGAGCTTTATTTGTATCAGATTATTATTCAAATACTTAATATGTGTTACTAAATAATACTGTGTGGATCTAACTTAAGAGCAGAACTTCAGTGCAAAAAATGGTAAATTTAGGATAGAATCCTTGTGTAGTAAAATAATAAAATGTATATAATATCTCTTGTTTTTAAATGTTATTCACAGAACGATAGATAAAGCAATTTTGGAAATGTGTATGGTACAGTACCTAATTCAATTATGGTTAAAATGTTTTCAAGATGTATTTATATCTTTATATTCATTTGTAAATTACTTTCTGAGAAAATTCAATGAAATGAAAATAAGATCACTTAACATAATCATCCTGACGCTACAGGATGAAAAAAAATTATTTTAAAAGAAATAATGAATGAATGGTACAAAGAAAAAATGATGTTTGCCTGCAAATGTTAGTCATTTTGCTATTAGCTATTTGAACCACTATTTATGAAGGATTTTATAGGTATAACTATACTCATTGAGAAATACACTTAGCTGTTACAGTACTTCTCCTCCTCTGGTTTTAGATATAGGAAATGCTATTAGAAGTATGACAAAAAATTAAATAAGTGAAAAACCATAGTGAAGGAATGTGTCAAGACAGGTTGCCTTCAAACCAGGAAAGTTAGATAAAGCTTAATGTCCAAGTTGACAATCAGATACTGATCCAATTACAATGAAAGAAAAAAGAAAGAATTTTTTTGAAAAACTTGAATCAACTAGAAATTCAAAAGCATGATCATGAAAATATAGTGGCTGCAGTAGTGCTCCAAATTCTTTCTGAGAATTGTAGTTAAAGTGAGCTGTGATAAGATTTTTGACACGAAATGAACATATGAACATTTACAATTTCCAACTATGTCTGTTGTTCATTTCACAATGTAAATTGTAGAAATGTCAGGGAAAGCTTCTATGGTTGGAAACTTGGAAGTCCACCTTGACTGGCTCCCTCTGAAAGAAATCAATACATATTGTTGTCAAACTGAGTTACTACCTTACATTCCACAAAGTAAATCTTCAGTGAAGAGCTTGTATTATCCGATGCATACTCAATGAGAAATAATGTATTTAAAGGGAAGAGGAGGACTTTCAAGATGACGGAGGAGTAAGATGTTCCCCCACAAAAACATCAAAAATACATTGACACATGGAACAACTTCTACAGAACACCTACTGAACACTAGCAGAAGACCTCAGACTTCACCAAAAGCAAGAAACTCCCCACATAACTGGCAGAGTGGCTGACAGGTCTTGCTGCTTAGGCTGGGTGTCAGGCATGGGCCTCTGCATTGGGAGAGCTGAATTCAGTACACTGATCCACTATACACATGTAATATTAAACAATGAACGCTCTCTGAGAGACCTCCATTTCAATGCTAAAACCCAGTTCATCTCAACACCAAGCAAGCTAAAGTGCTGGAAACCCATGCCAAACAACTATCAAGACAAGAACACAACCCTACCTGTGAGCAGAGAGGCTGCTTAAAATCATAATAACTTCACAGACACACCGAAACATACCACCGGATGCGGTCCTGCCCACCAGAAAGAAAAGACCCAGACTCATCCACCAGAACACAGGCACCAGTCCCATCTACCAGGTAGCCTACACAACACACTGAACCAACATTACCCACTGGGGGCAGACACCAAAAAAACGGGAACTATGAATATGCAGCCTGCGAAAAGGAGACCCCAAACATGGTAAGTTAAGCAAAATGAGAAGACAGAGAAATACACAGCAAATTACTGAGCAAGGTAAAAAACAACCACAACAAACAAACAAGTGAGGAGGATATAGGCAACCTACCTGAAAAAGAATCCAGAGTACTGATAGTAAAGTTGATCAAAAATCTTGGAAATAGAATGGAGAAAATACAAGAAACGTTTAACAAGGACCTAGAAGAACTAAAGAGCAAACAAATCATGATGAACAACACAATAAATGAAATTTAAAATTCTCTAGAAGGAATCAATAGCAGAATAACTGGGACAGAAGAACGGATAAGTAACCTGGAAGATAAAATAGAGCAAATATCTACCACAGAGCAGAAAAAAAGGAAAAAGTATGAAAATAATTGAGGACAGTCTAAGAGACCTCTGGGACAACAATAAAGGCACCAACAGTCGAATTATAGGGGTTCCAGAAGAAGAAGAGAAAAATAAAAAGACTGAGAAAATATTTCAAGAGATTATAGTTGAAAACTTCACTAATAAGGGAAATGAAATGGTCAATTAAGTCCAGGAAGCACAAAGGTCCCATACAGGATAAATCCAAGGAGAAACACAAAAAGACACATATTAATCAAACTATCAAAAATTAAATATGAAGAAAAAATATTAAAAGCAGCAAGGGAAAAGCAAAAAATAACACACAAGGGAAACACTATAAGTTTAACAGCTGATATTTCAGCAGAAACTCTGCAAGCAAGAAGGGAGTGACAGGATATATTTAAAGTGATGAAAGGGAAAAACCTATAACAAATATTACTCTACCCAGCAAGGATCTCATTGAGATTTGACGGAGAAAGTAAAACATTTACAGACAAAAAAAGCTGAAAGAATTCAGCGCCACCAAACCAGCTTTACAGAAAATGCTAAAGGAACTTCTCTAGGCAGGAAACACAAGAAAAGGAAAAGACATACAATAACAAACCCAGAACAATTAAGAGAATGGTAATAGGAACAGACATATCAATAATTACCTTAAATGTAAATGGATTAAATGCTCCAACCAAAAGACATAGACTGGCTGAATGGATACAAAAACAAGAAACATATATATGCTGTCTACAAGACGCCCACTTCAGCCATAGGGACACATACAGACTGAAAGTGAGGGGATGGAAAAAGATATTCCAAGTGAATGGAAATCAAAAGAAAGCTGGTATAGCAATGCTCATACCAGACAAAATTGACTTTAAAATAAAGACTATTACAAGAGACAAAGAAGGACACTACATAATGATAAAGGGATCAATCCATGAAGAAGATATAACAATTGTAAATATTTATGCACCCAACATAGGAACACCACAATACATAAGGCAAATGCTAACATCCATAAAAGGGGAAATCGACGGTAACACAATCATAGTAGGGGACTTTAACACCACAGTTTCACCAATGGACAGATCATCCAAAATGAAAATAAATAAGGAAACCCAAGCTTTAAATGATACATTAAACAAGATGGACTTAATTGATATTCACAGGACATTCCATCCCAAAACAAGAGAATACACTTTCTTCTCAAGTGTTCATGGAACATTCTCCAGGATAGATCACATCTTGGGACACAAATCAAGCCTCAGTAAATGTAAGAAAATTGAAATCATATCAAGCATTTTTTCTGAACCACAACACTATGAGATTAGAAATGAATTACAGGGAAAAAAACCTAAAAAATACAAACACATGGAGGTTAAACATACACTACTAAATAACCAGGAGATCATTGAAGAAATCAAAGAGGAAATCCAAAAATACCTAGAAACAAATGACAATGAAAACACAATGACCCAAAACCTATAGGATGGAGAAAAACATTTCTAAGAAGGAAGTTTATAGCAAGGCAATCCTACTTCAAGAAACAAGAAACAACTCAAATAAACATGCTAAACTTACACCTAAAGCAATTAGAGAAAGAAGAACAAAAAAACCTGAAATTTAGCAGAAGGAAAGAAATCATAAAGATCAGATCAGAAATAAACAAAAAGAAAGGAAGGAAACAATAGTAAAGATCAATAAAATTAAAAGCTGGTTCTTTGAGAAGATAAACAAAATTTATACACCATTAGCCACACTTATCAAGAAAAAAATAGAGAAGACTCAAATCAATTGAATTAGAAATGAAAAAGGAGGAGTAACAACTGACACTGCAGAAATACAAGGGTCATGAAAGATTACTACAATCAACTATATGCCAATAAAATGGGCAATCTGGAAGAAATGGACAAATTCTTAGAAAAGCACAACCTTCCAAGACTGAACCAGGAAGAAATAGAAAATAAAAACAGACAAATCACAACCACTGAAATTGAAATTGTGATTCAAAATCTTTCAACAACCCAAAGTCCAGGACCAGATGGGTTCACAGACAAATTCTATCAAAAGTTTAGAGAAGAACTAACACCTATCCTTCTCAAACTCTTCCAAAATATAGCAGAGGGAAGAACACTGCCAAACTCATTCTGCAAGGCCAACATCACTGTGACACCAAAACCAGACAAAGATGTCACAAGAAAAGGAAACTACAGGCCAATATCACTGGTGAACATAAATGCAAATATCCTCAACCAAATACTACCAAACAGAATCCAACAGCAAATTAAAGGGATCATACACCATGATCAAGTGGGGTTTATCCCAGGAAGGCAAGGATTCTTCAATATATGCAAATCAATCCATGTGATACACCATATTCACAAACTGAAAGACAAAAACCATATAATCATCTCAATAGATGCAGAAAAACCTTTGACAAAATTCAACACC
>NC_041226.1:29834796-29865680 GCF_002837175.3 Physeter macrocephalus | reverse complement strand
TCATGGAACATTCTCCAGGATAGATCACATCTTGGGACACAAATCAAGCCTCAGTAAATGTAAGAAAATTGAAATCATATCAAGCATTTTTTCTGAACCACAACACTATGAGATTAGAAATGAATTACAGGGAAAAAAACCTAAAAAATACAAACACATGGAGGTTAAACATACACTACTAAATAACCAGGAGATCATTGAAGAAATCAAAGAGGAAATCCAAAAATACCTAGAAACAAATGACAATGAAAACACAATGACCCAAAACCTATAGGATGGAGAAAAACATTTCTAAGAAGGAAGTTTATAGCAAGGCAATCCTACTTCAAGAAACAAGAAACAACTCAAATAAACATGCTAAACTTACACCTAAAGCAATTAGAGAAAGAAGAACAAAAAAACCTGAAATTTAGCAGAAGGAAAGAAATCATAAAGATCAGATCAGAAATAAACAAAAAGAAAGGAAGGAAACAATAGTAAAGATCAATAAAATTAAAAGCTGGTTCTTTGAGAAGATAAACAAAATTTATACACCATTAGCCACACTTATCAAGAAAAAAATAGAGAAGACTCAAATCAATTGAATTAGAAATGAAAAAGGAGGAGTAACAACTGACACTGCAGAAATACAAGGGTCATGAAAGATTACTACAATCAACTATATGCCAATAAAATGGGCAATCTGGAAGAAATGGACAAATTCTTAGAAAAGCACAACCTTCCAAGACTGAACCAGGAAGAAATAGAAAATAAAAACAGAAAAATCACAACCACTGAAATTGAAATTGTGATTCAAAATCTTTCAACAACCCAAAGTCCAGGACCAGATGGGTTCACAGACAAATTCTATCAAAAGTTTAGAGAAGAACTAACACCTATCCTTCTCAAACTCTTCCAAAATATAGCAGAGGGAAGAACACTGCCAAACTCATTCTGCAAGGCCAACATCACTGTGACACCAAAACCAGACAAAGATGTCACAAGAAAAGGAAACTACAGGCCAATATCACTGGTGAACATAGATGCAAATATCCTCAACCAAATACTACCAAACAGAATCCAACAGCAAATTAAAGGGATCATACACCATGATCAAGTGGGGTTTATCCCAGGAAGGCAAGGATTCTTCAATATATGCAAATCAATCCATGTGATACACCATATTCACAAACTGAAAGACAAAAACCATATAATCATCTCAATAGATGCAGAAAAACCTTTGACAAAATTCAACACCATTTTTTGATAAAAACCCTCCAGAGAGCAGGCATAAGGGGGAAATTACCTCAACATGATAAAGGCGATGTATGACAAATTCACAGCCAGCATCGTTCTCAATGGTGAAAAATTGAAACCATTTGCACTAAGATAGGGGACAAGACAAGGTTGCCCACTCTCACCACTGTTATTCAGCATACTTTTGGAAGTTTTAGCCACAGCAATCAGAGAAGAAAAAGAAATAAAAGGAATCCAAATCAGGAAAGAAGAAGTAAAACTGTCACTGTTTGCAAATGACATGATACTATACACAGAGCATCCTAAAGATGCTAACAGAACACTACTAGAGCTAATCAATGAATCTGGTGAAGCAGCAGGATACAAAATTAATGCACAGTAATCTCTTGCATTCCTATACACTAACGATGAAAAATCTGAAAGAGAAATTCAAGAAACACTCCCATTTACCATTGCAAGAAAAAGAATAAAATACCGAGGAATAAGCCTACCTAAGGAGAAAAAAGACCTGTATGCAGAAAACTATAAGACATTGATGAAAGAAATTAAAGATGAAACAAACAGATGGAGAGATATACCATGTTCTTGGATTGGAAGAACCAACATTGTGAAAATGACTGTACTACCCAAAGCAATCTACAGATTCAATGCAATCCCTATCAAACTACCAATGTCATTTCTCACAGAACTAGAACAAAAAATTTCACAATTTGAATGGAAACACAAAATACTCCAAATAGAGAAAGTAATCTTGAGAAAGAAAAACAGAACTGGAGGAATCAGGTTCTCTGACTTCAAATTATATTACAAAGCTACAGTAACCAACAGAGTATGGTACTGGCACAAAAACAGATATATAGATCAATGGAAGAAGATAGAAAGTCTATTTTCTTCCATTGATCTATAGAAGATAGAAAGAAACCCATGCACATATGGTCACTTTATCTTTGATAAAGGAGGCAAGAATATACAATGGAGAAAAGACAGTCTCTTCAAAAAGTTGTGCTAGGAAAACTGGACAGCTACATGTAAAATAATGAAATTAGAACACTCTTTAACACCATACACACTAAAACTCAAAGTATATTAAGGACCTAAATGTAAGGCCAGACAGTATATACATCTTAGAGGAAAACAGTGGCAGAACACTCTATGACATAAATCATAGGAAGATCCTTTTTGACCCACCTCCTACAGAAATGTAAATAAAAACAAAAATAAACAAATGGGACCTAATGAAACAAAAGTTTTGCACAAAAAAGGAAACCATAAACAAGACGAAAAGAAAACCTTCAGAATGAGAGAAAATATTTGCAAATGAAGAAGCTGACCAAAGATTAGTCTCCAAAATAAACAAGCCACACATGCAGCTCAATATCAAAAAAACAAACAACCCAATCCAAAAATGAGAAGAAGACCTAAACAGACATTTCTCCAAAGAAGAAAAACAGATTACAACAAACTTATGAAAGAATGCTCAACATCACTAATCATTAGAGAAATGCAAATCAAAACTACAGTGAGGTATTACGTTACACAGGTCAGAATCGCTATCATCAAAAAGTCTGCAAATATTAAATGCTGGAGAGGCTGTGGAGAAAAACGAACCCTCTTGCACTTTTTGTGGGAATGTAAATTGTTACAGCCACTATGCAGAACATTATGGAGATTCCTTAAAAACCTAAAAGTAGAACTACCATATGACCCAGCAATCCCACTACTGGCAATATACTCTGAGGTAACCATTATTCAAAAAGGGTCATGTACCACAATGTTAATTGCAGCACTATTTACAATAGCCAGGATATGCAAGCAACCTAAGTGACCATCGACAGATGAAAGGATAAAGAAGATGTGGCACATACATACAATGAAATACAGCCATAAAAAGAAATGAAACTGAGTTATTTGCAGTGAGGTGGATGGACCTAAAGTCTGCCATACAGAATGAAGGAAGTCAGAAAGAAAAAAAAAATATGTATGGAATCTAAAAAAAAAAAAAAAAAAAAAATGGTTCTGAAGAACCTAGGGGCAGGACATGAATAAAGATGCAGATGTAGAGAATGGACTTGAGGACATGGGGAAGGGGGAAAGGGTAAGCTGGGATGAAGTGAGAGAGTGGCATGGACATATATACATTGCCAAATGTTAAATAAAGAGCTAGTGGGAATCAGCCACATGGTACAGGGAGATCAACCCGGTGCTTTAATTCTACCTAAAGGAGTTGGATAGGGAGGGTGGGAGGGAGACGCAAGGGGGAGGAGAAATGAGAATATATGTATATGTATAGCTGATTCACTTTGTTATACAGAAGAAACTAACACACCATTGTAAAGCAATTATACTCCAATAAAGACGTTAAAAAAATAAATAAAGTGAAAAAGGGATGCATACAGTGAAGGTTCCTTCTCTCCCCACACAGAGTACAGAGTTCTATGCAAGAGATTCAGATTATAATGAAAGAATGAAGAGCCCTACAAATTGTAGCTCAAACTGAGCTGTTTGCTTTCTTATAAATAAATCTGATAAACTTCCCAGATCATTACTGCTTTTATAAGGCAATATATTTTTGAATGGTGAGGCTGAAATTGGAGTGAGAATAAAAGAGCTCAGTCTCATCACCAACGCAAAGGCTTTGAATGTTGAATTCTTTCTAGTGTTGCCCAAGTATTTTCAAGATTTTTTGCACCTTAATTGATCCACCTGCAAAACTCTTTCATATCTTTCTCAATACAGACACCTAAAGAATTCATTATTCTGAATAGACTAGTAAAAAAGTGATCGTTATGCTTTTTATTCTAATCTAAAAATAACAAAAAGGATTGCATTATATAACAATGTTAAATAATTCTTCAAAACTTTACAATTACATAAAACACAGGGAAAATTATCATTGGCTTTTAACCCTAAATCTGACTTCATTTCTTTTCCATTGACTTTTGAGTTTGGCCAGAAAATGATCTAATAATTTCCTTTATAATTCATATCTTCCACATAAGGTTTAAGTTATGCATAGGACTTAAGCATAGAAATTTAGAAATGAACAAATCTGTTTCATAGTATAAATTTGGCAGTCAGGCAATAAAACAAGTTCCTGAAACTTTAGTGATATTTTTATTCTGATTACTCATTTTTGACTAAATTATATTATAAATATTATTGGATAATCTTCATTGCATATATTGAATAGCAGTTTCTTTTTTTTTGAAGAATTTTCTGAAATTCAGTCTCATATGATTCCTAGGTGAGGAAAATATTTACCTTGCTCAAAGTATTGTGCTGCTTTTTTTTTTTTTTTTTGCTTAAAAAATCAGTTATCTCCATCTGAATTTCCCTTTGTTTTAAGCATTAAAGGAAGTCTTCTCCCTCTTGTAGTGGTTCAGAGACCTGGAAATGTATTGTAGGTATTTTGCACCACTAAGTGAGACACTAGATATATACTGGCTCTAGGCAAGACAAAGAATAGGAGGTTTGACTTGAAGATGCATACTAATTTAGGTTTGCCTTCTGTGGCCAGTGGTTCATTCCCTCTTGGCAGAAAATCTAAATAAAGCTCCCAGAAATACAAACACTTTTGGATTTAGTTCAGAATCCAGACTTTCATTGAAGCCCAGAGATGTGATTAAATAAAAACTGAAAAGTGCATCAGACCTATAGATAAATAAAAGATACACAAGGAGGGAAAGCATTAAAACCATGACACATAATGATTGAGTTGCTCTTTAAATACACTGTTCAGCATACATCTGTAATAAAATGATTTTATGAAAAATATTATCTTAATTCCCAATGTTCACATTTATTTATTAATTTAAAAAATAAATGTTCTTTCCTATGATTTCAGAAAAGTGATGTCACTGAAACTTACAATTTTTCAGACTTTGGAAGAACCTTCATTATCCACAGTGAAACTTTTAGGAAAATACATTAAATCAGAAATAGATTGTGTTACACTCATGTAATGTAATGTTGTCAAAAACATATATACATATATATATATATATATATATACACTTCAATTAACTGCCCACAGAAAAAATAAAATGCAGTCATGAATACTGTATTCATTTGATTAAGAAATAGAAGTGTTACACATATGGGAAAGTAAATATCAAATATTTATTGTTAGTATCTTTTTTTTTTTTTTTTTGCAGTACACGGGCCTCTCAGTGTTGTGGCCTCTCCCGTTGTGGAGCACAGAATCCGGACGCGCAGGCTCAGCGGCCATGGCTCACGGGCCTAGCCGCTCCGCGGCATGTGGGATCCTCCCGGACCGGGGCACGAATCCGTGTCCCCTGCATCGGCAGGCGGACTCTCAACCACTGTGCCACCAGGGAAGCCCCTATTGTTAGTATCTTTTAAAGAACTCCAGTGTTTAATCTTGCTCATTTTGTTGATCACATTTTGAAAGATATATTAAATGTATGCATGTTGAACTTTTACTAATTTATTCTCTTTTAAAACTGTCCCATTTGAAAGATGATGTTCTAAGAAATGATACCATTGTATCAGCTAATAGTGATTAATCTAAATTTTTACATTTTTCCCAGAAATTCTATTTTCAGTGTTAATTCTTCCAGTAACTATGAAGATTAAATTCATGTATTTATTGAAATAAAATATTTTGTAAACATCCCAAGGTTACAGCTAACAAAACTGGAAATCAAAAAATAAATCTTTCTATAAAATTAAAGCAACTATTTTTCATTATTTATCAGTAAACAAAATAAAAATAGAATAATAAGCTCACTGACAAATCCTATATTTCATAATGTCATTTTAAGCATTCTAATATTAGTATAACAGAGCATTTTTTAAAAAAATAATACAACTGTATTATGGAACTTCATTTTCAAATGCATACAATACTAGATTTAGCTTAAATATTTCAAAATACTAAGGAAGAGAATTTGGAAGAAGCAAATGAAGGTAAGGAAATAATTTGAAAACATATAAGCATGTGGGAGAAGTCCCAAAGGAGGCTCATATGCTACCAGTTGGAAAACAACTTATAGCTTATCTGTATGTGAATAAAAATATTTCAGTTTTGTATCAATGCAAGTTGTTTAAAGCAAGAATATATTTATTGGACAAAAATTAATCACTTTCTATTCAATTATCTCTTCTATCTGTAATAAGGCTCCATGATATATTGTCAATGACCTGAGTATTGGTCATGATTTAAATATTTTCAAATTTAATTTGCATTATTTTCTTGTCCAATAATCCAAAATTTACCATTCCATGATCGGATCTTTTCTAATTTTCTCCTGAATACTTTTGTTTTAAAATTTCTGAAAGTAAATTTAAGCCTTTTGTTCTCACTTTATTATCTGTTACTATATATTAACCTTAGGGATTCACAGAGCTTCCAGTCTCTTCTTTCACTCTATAAAGTCTCTTAATTCCTTAAAGAAACATTTCTTATTTAAAACATTGTATTTTGCACTAATACCCTTAAAATATAAAGGTAATTTCTAACACAATAATAAAGCAATAAGCATATTTTTTCTTGAGTCCATTAATGATTGTATATATCTCATAACATTAATAATGCAACTCTATTAATAGAAAAACAAATAATTTATGATATAATATTAATATAAATATGAAGAGAAGACAAAACTGGGAAACTAGACGACAATAGCTAAAGGTTGACTCTATTTTTAGTCAAATTTTGTAATCTCTCCTCACCTCAATGAAATCATTTTCTAAAATTATCTCTTTTAATTTTCTAATATATAAGGCTTCTGTAAACTTTTAAATCATACATATTTATCTATTTAACTGAGATATTGAAAGATGATTATATATGTTTCCAGGTATAAGTTGAACATATTTAATTTGTATTGACTCAAATTTAAATTGATTTAGTCAGTATTAAATAAATGGCAATATGCTGTTTAGGTTCTGAATATATGAAAAAAATTATTTTTTTCTCATGAGGAACACTTAGAAATTCTAGACAAAATAGAACACTTTTCAATGCATACTAGATCTTTAAAAGCAAATAAAAATACTAATGAAATTGTAATTAACCATAAATGACGAAGGATTTAAAAAAATCATAAGACTTTATAGCTCTATTAACCTAGATAATTCATTTTTAAACACAGGCTGAGAATGCATAGTAAAAGGCAAAACTACTCTATAGAAGAACTTCAAATGTACTGTGTAGACATAGAAATATGGAGTTGATAAGTAAGATACTAAGGGAAAATTATTAAATTGTAAAAATCATCTAAGGAAAGTATGCAGAATTTCATACAGAAGGAAAAAAATGGTATTGTGAAAGAGAAGAGAGATTGTATATCTAAAACAAGTATCATGAAGAAAGGCTTGAGATAATGAGAAAATCCTACAATTAAGCAGGAATTGGCCAAGAACTCTCTAGAACTGTTCAGAAGATGTGGTTTCTCAAATGAATAACATTGCACTTATATAAGATGGAGTAAATAAACATAAATCCTCAATGAAATCTCAAATAAACAATCTAATTTTTTTATGTAAGGAACTAGAAAAAGAAAAAAAAAAAAGTCCTAAGTGAGTAGAAGGAAGAAATAATAAAGATCAGAGCAGGAATAAATGAAATAGAGACTAAAAAAAAATAGAAAAGCTTAAAAAAACTTAAAAAGCTGCTTCTTTGAAAAGATAAATAAATTGATAAACCTTTAGCTGGATTCATCCAATGGATCATAAGCGATTACTACAAATATTATTCTCCAATAATATGGACAAACTAGAAAAAATGCATAAATTCCTGGAAACATACAATCTCCTGGGACAATATGAACAGATCCATCACCAGTAACAAACTGAATCAGATTAAAAAAAAAAAAAAAAAATCTCCCAAAGCACAAAAGTCCAGGACCAGAAGTCTTCTTCTCAGGTGAATTCTACTAAACACTTAAAAAAGTGTTAACATATATTCTTCTCAAATTATTCCCCAAGTTGAAGAGGCAGGAACACTTCCAAATGCATTCTATAGGCCAACATCACCCTGATACAAAAATCAGAAGAGGACACCACAAAAAAAAAAAAATTACAGGCCAATGTCTCTAATGAACATAGATGCAAAGACCCTCAACAAAATATTAGCAAAACAAAGTCAACAATACACTGAAAGTTTCATACACCATCATAAAGTGGGAATTATCCCAGGGATGCAACGATCAGTCAATATCCAAAAATTGAGAAATATGATACACCACCTTAATAAATTGAATAAAATGATCATCCCTTTAGATGCAGAAAAAGCTTTTGACAAATTCAATGTCCATTTATGATAAAAATTCTCAACAAAGTGAGTGTAGAGGAACATAATACAAGTCAACATAATAAAAGTCATATATGACAAGCCTACAGTCAACATCATACTCAATAGTGAAAAGCTGAAAGCATTTCATCTAAGATCAGGAGGAAGACAATGATGCCTACTGTCATCACTGTTATTGAACATAGTACTTGAAGTCCTAGCCACAGCAATTAGAGAAGAAAAAGAAGTAAAAGGAATCCAAATTGGAAAGGAAGTAAAAGTGTCATTGTTTGCAGATGAAATGACACTATATGTAGAAATCCTAAAGATGCCATCAAAAAAATTACTAAAGCCAATAAATGAATTCAGTAAAGTTTCAGGATACAAATTTAATGTACAGAAATCAGCAGAGTTACTATGCACTAGCAATGAACTATTAGAAAAATAAGTTTAAAAAAATAATTTACTATTGTATCAAAACTAATGAAATACTTAGGACTAAATCTGACTATGGAGGTAAAAGACCTGTACTTGGAAAATTATAAGACACTGATGAAAGGAATTGAAGATGACACAAACAAGTGGAAAGATATACCAGGTTCATGGACTGGAAGAACTTGATACTGTTAAAATGACTACACTCCCTAAGGCAGTCTACAGATTTAATGCAATTCCTATCAAAATACCAATAGCATTTTCACAGAACTGGAACAAATCTTTCTAAAATTGGCATGGAACCATAAAAGACCCCAAATAGCCAAAGCAATCTTGAGAAAGAAGAAAAATCTGAAGGTATCGTTCTGCCTGGCTTCAAACTACACTACCAAGAGAAAAAAATCAAAATAGTATGGAACTGGCACAAAAGCAGACATACCGATCAATGGAACAGAATAGCGAGCCCAGAAATAAACACAGAGTTATCTGGTCAATTAATCTGACAAATGAATCGTAAAGTCATAAATATTAAAGAGGCTAAAGGCAGCCTCTTTAATATATGGTATTGAAAAAACTGGACAGCTATGTGTAAATGAATCATACTGGACTACTATCTCACACTGTATACAAACATGAACTCAAAATGGATTAAAGGTTTAAATATAAGATGTGAAACCATAAACCTCCTAGAAGAAAACATACATAGTATGGTCTTTGACATCGGTTTTCCCAATTTTTTTTTTTTTTGATCTGTCTCTTCAGTCAAGGGAAACTAAAACAAAAATAAACAACTAGGACTAAATCAAACCAAAAATCTTTTGTATAGGGAAGGAAACCATCAACAAAAGGAAAATATCACCTACTGACTGGGGGAAGATATTTACAAATGATATATCTAACTAGGGGTTAAAATCTAAAATATGTAAAGAAGTTATACAACTCAACATCAAAAAACCAAACAATCTGATTAAAAGATGGGCAGAGGACCTGAATAGACATTTCTCCAGAGAAGACATACAGATGGCCAACACAGAAACGAGACGATGCTTCACATCTCTAATCATCATGGCAATACAAATGAAAACCACAATGAGATATCACCTCAAACCTGTCAGAATGGCTTTTATCAAAAAGAAAACAAATAAGTGTTGGCAAGAATATGGAGAAAAAGGAATCTTCCTGTACTGTTGGTGGAAATGTAAATTGGTGCAGCCACCATGGAAAATAGTATGGAGACTCTTCAAAATATTAAAAACAGAACAACCATAAGATCCAGCAATTCTACTTCTGTGTATTTTTTCCAAAGAAAACAAAAACACTAATTTGAAAAGATATATGTAACCCTATGTTCATTGCAGTATTATTCACAATAACCAACATATGAAAATAATGTAGGTGTCTATTGATAGATGAATCAATATAGAAAATAATGAAATCTTGCCATTTGTGATATGGATGGACTGAGAAGGTAGTATGTTAAGGAAATAATTCAGACGGAGAAAGACAAAACCATATGATTTCACTTCTATGTGGAATCTAAAAAAAAATAAATAAAAAACATAACAAAAGAGAAACAAAGTCATAAATATGGAGAAAAAGTCGTTGCCACAGGGGAAGGATTTGGGGGGATGAGTGTAATAGGTTAGGGAAAGTGAGGGTATAATTAACTTCCAGTTACAAAATAAATAAGTCAAGGAGATGAAATGTACAGCATGGGGAATATAGTCAGTAATAATGCAATATCTTTGTATGGTGGCAGTGAAATACATCTATTTGTATCAATATGAGTTGCACTTCATAATAATAATATTGAGCAATGAATGACATTTGTACAATGACTTTACAATATGATAGAATATAATGAAATTTTATAAATTTTACAACACAATAAACAGTAGTGTATAGTATGGAGAGTAATTTTCGTATTAAAAAGATCACAGAAACAGCAATCAGGAGGAGAAACACATACATCACAATAATAGTTACTTGTATTGGAAGGAGAAACAAGGGAAGATCTGTTCATAAATGGCCTAGCAGTTCGTAACGGTTTAGGTGTAACAGAGTAGAGAGAGAGAGAGAGAGCGAGGAGGGGATGCAGGAGCATTTGTCTGTTACATTTCTTTTGAGCTTTCTATATATTTGAACTATTTCCAAATTAAAAAACACTTTAGTATGATTGCACATATTCTTCATATTGCTATACTCTTTAGGTATGATCTTGTGTACTGCTCTTTAAAAAAAAAAAAAGAAAGAAAGAAAAACACTATAAAACCAAATCAATCAATGAACTTATTCCACAGGACTAAATGTGATATTGAGAGCATAAAGTCTTAGACACAAGAGATTTTAATGTCAAAATTTTAAGAAACCTTGATTTCAAAAATTGATTCGAGACACACCACCCCCAACAGTTCCAAAATATTCTCTGAAACATTAAAACCACCTTGACACCAATTTACAGGAACTAGTTACATAAATTAAGATCTATCTAAATGACGTAATGCTGTGCAGTTCCCTCTCCTCAAATAAGGGAAACACCTCTTCACATACTGCTTTGTAATGATCTTCACAATATACTGAAAAGTTAAAGAACAAAACAGAAACAAAGCAAGGTGCAGAATGATGTTTCACATATGAAATTTGTATGTACAATTTCATATTAACTGAGAAATAAATTAACAAAAATAGGTATGGAACAAGATATATTTACATTTTATAGAAGGCTAACTTCTGGAATATTATATATATATATATATATATATATATATGAGAAATGTTGAAGCATGTAACCATCTGCTACTGACAATCTAACTTTGCTTGGTAATTTCCTGGTGTCAATGTCTCTGGTGATATACTGAATTATAGAAGATCTGAAGTATGGAGATTTAACAACTCTCTAATTAAACTGCAGCATTTGTGCAACAAATGAAGACTATTTCAGAATAAATTAATATCAATAAAAAACAAGAAACTAGCCTGGGTGTTTTGTGGGAAGCTGCCAGAGCAGTCATGAGGGATAGAATAATTTGCTTCGTGGCAACAGCAGCACAAAAAGTATACATTGAGTACCAGTGTCAATTAGAAGAAGTTAATGAGATGTAAAAAGCTACACAATAAAGCAGGTATCCTAGGACCCTCCAGCTTTGACTAGAATAAGAGAAACAAAATTCTTTGTGGTGAATAACACAGACAATGTGTTAAAGCTTAATGAACAAGCCACTAAGAAAGGGAAATAAATTTAACAATTTATGTGCATATGATCAGAGGCAAAAAGTAGGAAAATATATTTAATAAGGAGAACATTTTTCTGGTTAAATAATTATTATCAAAAATATTTCAGAATATTTAGCATATAGTAAATTCATGCTTGCTGAAAATTCTTCACAATGAAAATTCCTGTATGAATGCACTGTGGATTAAAAGATAACTTTATTTCTTCTCAGACTTTGTGAAATAAGATAAATTACTGAATTACTTAGTTTTAAAAATATATTACCATAAATTGAGTTTGTAAATTTTAAAAAGTTGCTTGTAGGAAAAGAATATATTGCAAATTAAATGTGGACATTGCCCTATACTTTAAGATTCACAGACTAATTTAATTTGCCTGGTGCTATATCTTGTTTCTTCAGTAACATTTTATGATAATGATTTTAAATGAATATTTGCAAATAAAATCAACAACTAATATATAGTCAATAGCAGAATTTTTAAGATCGCCATTGAAAACTGTCATAACAAAGCACTACAGCAAGGAGTTTACCATACTTTTTTTCAAGATGTAACTGAAAGCATGTTAGATAAAATATAGAGGATCTATTGCTCTCTCATATTCTTTTACTTAAAGCTAAAGTTCTTAAAATAGCACAAAAGGGGCTTGCTCTTTTGATAACAGTGGGTGAAGACACAGAGAGTTCTCAGGGCAATTATCAGTCAGTCACCTGAATAGAAAAGAAAACCCAGCGTAAAGACCCCAGAATCTGGAGTGTTTTTTTCCTTAGAGCAATTTGCTTATTAAGAATCAGCCAAGGTTCAAGATGTTAAGAAAGACTTTCCATACCTTTATGGAACAGGGAGGGCAAAAGTTGGAACCTTAAGCCTACCAGAGGGAACATAATCCACCATTCCCTGGTGGTGGAAAGAAACTAGAAATACTGAAAGTGTTACTCAAGTCCAATTTGGGATGGTCTCTGTCCTGACATTAGATTTAGCTATTTGATGATTACTAATACTTTTAGCTTACTGCCACATGTAAATATTTTCTAGAGTAAGACAAATCATTTTAAGCCTCATGTTATTTCTATACATTTTCTAGTGGTGTGCAAGATAAGCAGTGTTAAGATAGAAAATTATATCCTGGAATGCATTTATTAGAAAAAAAGAGAAATGAAATTAATGATGTACATATATAGGTCAAGAAGTTAATCAAAGAATAATTTAATCTGATGAAAGTAAAAGAAACTAAAGAATAAAGATCAGGAAAGAAAATTATAAAATAAAAAATAAACACATAATGCAAGTATCAATAGTGATAACTGATGTTACTTAATAAAATAACTGAAGTTAATAAATTCATGACCTCTGATGAGAGTAGTCAAGAGAAATTATAAGGTATATTAGAAATTACATTACCAGACTTTTCATTCTCTCCCACCATCAAAATAGCTCTATGTCTGTAAGATATTTTTATTACAATTATATGACAATATAAGTATATGTTAAGAAAATAATGGAATACAATCCTTACTATGTGGCCAATAAAATATTAGGCACCAAAGTATGCTACCTATCCTATTTGTCTCTTTCCTTAAAGCATATATATGACTCCTTTGACTTTGTGATTTAAAATGATAAAATAAAATTAAAGAATTATAACTATGATGTGCATGGTATAACTTGAAACCCTGGTTAACATCTGATCACTGGAATATTGCTTATTTCAATATGCTACAATTTATCATATAAGTTATTGTTAGCTGGCAATTGACCATATAATAACACATACTGGGTTTGTCAAAAATCTCTGAAAGTATTAAAATCTAAATCACAAAAATAGCATCTATAAAGCTGAATTAAAATATTTAAATTCTAATATAAATTTTTGTCCTAGCAGTTGTACTGTTTAATACCGTGAGCTCATCCTAGTTAAACACATAGTAAAAATGTATGTCACTCATTTAGCCAATGATTATATGACTTATTTTAACAGTATTTCTCATTAATACATTTTTAAAATAGATTTATGTTTTAACTCTGAACTAGGCGGAAAGTTCCTTAAGAAGATAGAAAGGTTGTTTCAGAAATTTTATCTGAAATATCTCAGGTTACTCTACATATAAGAAGGTGCACAGTTAATATTTATTTTACCCATGAATGGGTAAAAAATTGTTGGAGAGTTTAGCTACACCACTCCATGGTATTTCTGCCTCAGCATCCATTTTCTTTGGCAAAGCAGCCTGCAGGGAACTTAAACTAACAGTAGCCCCCTTGTGCAAGCTCATACCCTAGAAAGCAGCACACAGAATCACAGGGAATGTAAATTCCTGATGCAACTTTCTGAACAGCCCTTATGATTAACAGCTTCCTGACTCCCAGTGCATAGTCTGTCTTATATACCTCTTAGATAATACTCCCTGTAGAGCTTACCAAAACCCTGCTCTTTTGGTTTAAATTGACTGATTTTTAAAAAACTTTTCTTTTTTATATTGGAGTATAGCCAATTAACAATGTTGTGATAGTTTCAGGTGCACAGCAAAGGGACTCAGCCATACATGTGCATGTATCCATTCTCCCCCAAACTCCCCTCCCATCCAGGCTGCCACATAGCATTGAGCAGAGTTCCCTGTGCTATACAGTAGGTCCCTGTTGTTTATCCATTTTAAATATAGCAGTGTGTACATGTGAATTAACCAATTTGGCCCCAGCCTGGGAACCCCAAAGTACTGCAGCCAGGGACCCTAATAAAGGTATGCCCCAGGTTGACCTTTCTGCTTGCACTCTGCCTTGACTTCCCACTGTGGCCCCTACAGACATGTTGGTTACTTCCTCCAGGACCTGTGAATAATAAACTTCGTTATTTCAGTTGCTCTTGTGATCTGTTGCTGAGCCAATCTATAACTAATGAGAACCTACTATAGAGAACAGGGAATTCTCAGTGCTCTGTGGGACCTAAATGGGAAGGAAATCTAAAAAAGAGTGGATATATGTATATGTATGACTGACACTTTGCTGTACAGCAAGAAACTAACACAATATTGTAAAGCAACTATACTCCAATAAAAATTACTTTAAAAAAATTTAAAATAAAAATAATGTTGAAAAAAATCAGAACCCTGTGCTCCACCTAATACATGTCACTTTAACAAAATCATAGCAATGATGGAATGAATAAAATGATTAAATTTTCATTTATTGAGATATGCCCTTAAATTATTTTTTGACAGAGCTATCCAGTATAAGGAAAATAAAGGCCATAATTTTTTAAATAATCATTTTTAGTCAAATAAAGTCGATAAGAAATCAATCACCAATTAGTTGATCAGAATATTCTAATATGCCAGAAAATGACCTTAATATTTATAACTTGATCTCAAGTTATCATATTTTGCAAAGATATAATTCCTTAGCATTGGTTGAGATGAATTAGTTGAAAAAAGTAAACATAACAGATATAAAATAGAATAATGTATAACCAGTGGAAATTAAATACAGCTAAAAAGACCTGTAATGCTTTATTAGGAATTATAATAAATGAAAAAGAAGATGACACCTGAAGCTTATAAAGCCAAAAATAATTTTGCTTTGTTTTTGCTTTTTTGTGTTTATATTTTTATGGAGGTACATATTATCTTACATTTTCAGTACTTGATTTTTTCCCAATAAATAAGTGAAAAGCAGTTTGGTACAGTGAACAAGAAAGAAGGCTTCAAGTTTATCAAAGATACCACACCAATTACCTATATGACTTGGAAAGATTAATTAATTTCTTTATGACACCATGAATTATGCTCTTTTGTCTATTAATTTAGTGTTGCCAGACAAAAAGCAAAAGCTAACATAGGCAGATGCTTTCAGTTTCCTCTACCAGTTAAAGGAATTACTCCTTTAAGGAAGTTGAGGTTACTGGTTAAAATACTTCTTTGACTTCAGTGTTTTTTGTTTGTTTTTTTAAGACTCAGCATGCTACCTATTATCTGTATTTGCTTCCAACATGTTATAATTCTTCTTTTGGGCTGAGACTTTCAGAATCCTGACTCTATTGTTAAAATTCATTGTTTTGAATTACAGTCCATTTTTGTTAGTCTGTTTCTCCTTTCCTATAGTATCTATTGCTGTACAAAGTCCAGAATTCAGATTCAGTTTCAAGGGATTTAGGGAGTGAAAGAAGATGTGAATTTAATGGTGATGAACATTTCAAGTAAAATTTCAAATTTTATGGAAGTGTTTAAAACAGATTGCTCTTACCAATATTGTCTCATCAATTTCAAAAGATATAAACAAAAGCTATGACTTTATTGTTTACCCTATCACAAATTATTCACAATTTTATCCTTTTTTCTCCCTATGCAAAGAATACATTTTATAGCTGTTTTTCTATGCCATTTACAAGTTTTAAAAACAAGTCTTATAATTCTGTGCTTAATCTTCTTCATGATTTTGTATTACTAATTAAAAAAACCTGCTTTCACATTTAAAAATTTTAAAATTCTTTACTTTAGAATTTAAAAATTATTTCCTCCAAAATTCCAATTTGTTTACCCTTTTAAAAAGCAGGTTCCCTTTGGATACAAAATGCTTATAATTTTTATGCATCATATAAATATATTTTATTTGATACAAACTACATTATTTTACTTAAAAAAATTTTTTTGAATGTTTGTAGATTTGCAGAAAAGTTATGAAGATAGTACAGAGATTGCCCATATGCTGCACATTTTTTCCCCTATTACGAACAATATTACATTAATATGATACATTTATCACAGTTAAGAAACCAATATTGATACATATTATTAACTAAAGTCCATACTTTATTAAGATTTCCTGAGTTTTTATGTAATACTCTTTTTCTGTTTCAGAATCCCATCTGGATACCACATTACAATAAGGTGTCAGGTCTCCTTAGGCTCCTCCTCAGTCTGATTTCTCAGACTTTCATTTGTCTTGATGACCTTGAAAATATTCAAGAGTACTGGTTAGTGTTTTATGGAATGTCCCTCCATTGGGATTTTTCTGGTATTTTTCTCATGACTAGACTGGAGTTATAGCTTTTTGGAAGGAAGACCACAGAGGTAAAGTCCCATTTTTCTCATCATATCGGATAAAGGTGCATACAACCAACAAGATTTGTCACATTTGTCAGTTTGCTCTGCTAGAAAGTTACACTTTTTCCTCCTTTCTGTATTGTATTGCTTGCAGGAAAGCTACTATATCCAAGCCACACTTAAAAGTGTTAGTTATACTTCATGTAGAGGGAGGAGTATCTACATAAATTACTTGGAATTATTCTGCAAAAGAGATTAGTCTTTTTCCCCTCTTTTACTTATACAATGATAATTTATATTAGTATGGACTCATGCATATTTATTTTATATGTTGGATTATAATTCAGTACTTATTTATTTATTTTATTTCTAAAAATACCTCAGTTTTGTGAGCACTTTCACTTGGCTCCTTATTTCTTTGACATACCTCTTATCACTGAGAGTTTTTGTTTGCTTATTTTCTTGTTTGTTTGTTTGTTTTAGTAATTACTTTCTTTGTAACACTAGAAGATGTTCCAGACTCCTCTTGTACATATCTTGCTTCAAACCTATAATCAGTTATTTCTCCAAGGAATGCTGGTCTCTTTTATTAAAGAATGATATTAGAAACAAAGATCTGTGCACAATATATAGTTTTATTTTTTAATAGAATTTTTAAAAGGAGTTAGTTTATTTTGCCTCTGGAATCTTGTTCTTTCACTCTGTTCTGTGGCTTTCTTGAGTATTTGTTAATATTCAACTGATATATGAATTGACATAAACATTTTAATCAGTAAAAGAACAATTATATATTTCATAGGTACTGCTGAATGCAGTTAAAGAAATTGTGCCTAATTCCATTAGCTTAGACTATAATAAAAAGCTGAAGGGAAATTATTTTATTTCCAATAGTGTTCTAGATCAAGCTCTTTTTCTCTTACACACAGATATATTATCACAAGATTATAAGAATTCATCTTTATGTTCCCAATTTTTTCTCCCCTAAGTGAATATAGAACTCTTCTAGATCCTATGAATCTAGATTCTTAAAGTATTGTGATAAATGTATAACCATTAAACATTAAAAGATACTTCAAGTTTAAGCAGTGTTTTGTTAGCACCTGCTTGTTCATCTTTTAGTGATTTTTTAATTAAAATGAAAAAAATATGCTAAAATATAAGCAATACAAAAACTCAAATAAATTTGAAATGTAGAAAAAAACACTTTATATAATGTTAAAATATAACATGAATCTCTCTAAATATTAATACACTGAAGAAGAGTTGAAAATAAAACAATTTTTATGTTGTCCTCAAAACTTTGTCTAAAAATAAAACATGGCTATAAAATAACTTCCCCATTCTCTTCCTCCTTACTGAGACAAAAATTATGTTTTGGTCATGGGAATTCTTGAGGAAACTGCACTCATATCTTCCTTACTAAACCTATTCTTTAATTCTGTATACATTCATTAATTCATCAAGTAGTATTTGACTTAGCTCAAATTGTGTTTTCTCAAGGAGGCATAGTCATATTATCCTTTTATTTAAAAAAAACTAGATATTTTGTATTATTTTTTCCAAGTATTTCCTTAAAAGTACTTGGACTTCCCTGGTGGAGCAGTGGTTAAGAATCCACTTGCCAATGCAGGGGACACGGGTTTGAGCCCTGGCCTGGGAAGATCCCACATTCCATGGAACAACTAAGCCTGTGCGCCACAAGTACTGAGCCTGCGCTCTAGAGCCCTCGAGCCACAAATACTGAGCCTGCGTGTCACAACTACTGAAGCCCGTGTGCCTAGAGCCTGTGCTCCACAACAAGAGAAGCCATCGCAATGAGAAGCCCATGCACCACAGCGAAGTGTAGTCCCCACCTCCTGCAACAAGAGGGAGAGCCCACACACAGCAAAGAAGACCCAACACCCTGCATCAGCAGGCGGACTCTCAATCACTGCACCACCAGGGAAGCCCTAATTAATTGTTTTTAAAAGTACTTTTCACAATCAAAAATTATCATGTCCGTTTAATATCCTTATCCCACTACTAGAATATAAATTCATTGAGGAAAGAGAACATCTCTATCCATCTTATCCACTGTTGTATCCACTATCATATCCG
Organism: Physeter macrocephalus; assembly: GCF_002837175.3. Lineage (NCBI taxonomy): Eukaryota > Metazoa > Chordata > Mammalia > Artiodactyla > Physeteridae > Physeter > Physeter macrocephalus. The sequence goes on along the minus strand of NC_041226.1, from coordinate 29,846,393 downwards.
CTATTGTATACATTGGGTAATATTGTATTACTTGTATACTGGATGAGTGAATAAATAAGTGAATGATTTGAAAAGTGAGAATCTACATGTTAAATAGTATTCAGAATTGTATCATATTTTAATCATAGTAGCAGAGATCAGTTATAAGGCTCACTGCTCTGATTAATTTGTACTAATTACCACTAATAGGATCACTTTGACTACAAATTTCTATCAATCTACTGTTTTAGAAATGTTTAACCTTTGTTCCAAAGAATACTGATTTCAGAAGATGCTTTGTGGGAAAAGGTGAATTTCACACTTCAAATGAATTTCAATTTTAACTTAATATTTCACTATAGAGATTCACAATTGATACTGGCACAAGTAAAATATAGGACTTTATTTAGTAAGCAAACCTCTTTAACTTTTTGTATTCTAGGATTTTTCAAATGTATTCAGTCACAAACTGTTTGTCTTTTAAATATTTGTTGTCATTTTCTTCAAAATAGTATATCTCAGAATCTAAAGTCAGGAGTGTGCATGAAATGAAGTTCTTATTTTTATATGGTTGATTGATTTTTTAAGTTCAAGGCAATTTTTGAATTTGTTTCTCTTAAAATTTATGATTTTCAGATAGTCCTTCTGTTTGAAAACATCTTTTTTTATTTTATAGTCCATCAAACATGGTTATCATTCTCAAACCTATATATCCAGCAAAATTCTCAAGGATAGTTAATTTAACTTATTGATAAATCTATTGAATAGGAAACTAGAAACAAAGAATAGATCAAATGGCAATAACTATAGGGAACTTCCTCCAGGCTCACATTGATTTATTAATCATGAGAAAACTATTTTCTCAAGTCAAGAAACAGTTTTTTTCTCTAATAGACTCCTGGTCTTCAATCTATTGACCCTGCCACACACACACACACACACACACACACACACACACACTAAATTGTCCTTTCTTTTTCTTGACATGTTCTTCATGAATCATAGTAATATTTAACCCTAGTGATATTTTCTTTTCAAAATACGCGTTCACCATCTTTTTAAAAATAATATATTCATAATTTTTCCATTTATTAATAACAGTTTAAAGGTGGGACTTATACCACAACTCTATTCAAGTTCAATATTAAATAGAGGATTCCATCTCAATTTAGCATCAACTGTGCCTTAAGATGCCTTATGCCATTTAACTTCTGTGCTATATGAACATTCTCTCTTTTTTCTTGGTTAAATCCTAATTATCCTTCAAGTTTTTTCCTTAAGTATTATTATTACCTCCTTGCTGAATATTCCCCAACATTATCTTGATTGGTAAGTAAGCACTACCCTCTATCTAATTGCATCTGTACCTTTCTTTACCTGAACTGATAATATCATATTTGAATCATTCTCCCTTTTTTTTTTCTCACTAAATTATGAATGACTTGCAAGCCAAGGTTGGGAAGATAATTTTATGAGAACCGACTTTACAAGAGTTATTCTACTAAACACTTTATCTAGTTTACCTCATTTGATACAATGATGATAAACAATATTTACCTCCATAGAGTTGAGGAGCAGGATTCTTAGGGTAATTAATTTGTTCAAAGTTAAACAGCTGGTGATTGGGCACTTCTATTTAACCATACATCATCTGATGCCAGAGGTTACACTCTTCATTATCAGTTGCATTTTTCATATGTAAAGCAAAAAAAAAAAACACAAACATTTATATTGAAAATTAAAATAAAACTGGAATTATTGAATGAAGAGATGACAGGCTAAGAATTGATAATTCTACTTCTGTCTAAAAAGATAGTATTTTCTGGGACTTTTGTAGGCTCTCTCACTATAAGGCTAAATGGGTAAAGAAAATATTTGAGGTTGGTGTAAGAACATATAGGTAGTGAATGATATAGGATTCCAAATTTGTTGCAATTGACCCAAAGAATGTGTTCTTTGCATGTTGTTTATTAAATGTTTACCAGGTGTGAAGCATTGGGCTATATATTTTTAGAATTCTGCCTGTTTAAAAGACTTCAGATTTATCACTAGTTCTGTCTGTTAATACTAGATTATTTTAATTACTCTATGAATAAGTTGATTTGTTTATCAGTTAGCAGTGATAGAATTGAATTCATAAGGTCCTAATTAAAAGATATCTTAGCTTGTTTGTTTGTTTTGTTTTGTTTTATTTTTGTTTTACAGGAAAGACAGTTTATTAGTTCCTTACTCTATACTAGATACACTATAAGTAGTGATAGGATGGTGGTGAACAAATCTGTATGATGACACCTGGCCATTTAGAGCCTGTATTTTAATAAAACATAAAGGTATTAAACACATAAATATAATCATTGTAAGGCTAAAAAGAGTATCACAAGATGCTAAGTGTTCTTTACTGAGTCACTGATTCAGACCAGATACATAATATTGTCATGATAATATCACTAATTAAAAAATAATAATTAATTTGAAAAATAAAAGGTTTTTTTTTTTCATATAAACTATCTGTTCACTGCAGGTGGTCTGGAGTCTCTTCTTCACATTATATATACTCTGATACCCAGATGATGTAATAACCACAATTAAGAGCATGGTTATTCTCTTTGGTAGATAACAAGAGAGGATGGGAGGGGATAGAATTTAGAACTGCCCTTTACCACTCATATGTCTTTGGATAAAGTAAGTTTCATGAAAACACCTAAAATTAAGCAGATTGAAAAGTAAAATTTTTAGATGTAGCTAGAAACAGAACTGAAGATCCTTCTTGAAGGCCCTAATGCCTATCCCAAAGATTTCAAATTTTGTCATGTAAATTATGGGACCTATGAAGATACAGAGAGATGCTAAATGAGAACCAACTTCTGAGCTTAGAAAAAAGATCTGCTCCTTTTCCCTAGTTGAAATTTTGAAAATTTTCAATTTTCCATAATTACTAAAAAAAACAGTAGTTTGTAAAAATAAAACCATGAAACAGAGAAACTTAAATTTTCTTTAAAATATTTTTTATCTTCTACTCTATTTACATAGAAGCTCCAGCAATATCCATCATGCTAATAAACTTTGGATATTTTCTGGGTCATTAAGTATTGGCAACATGAGAGAAATGTATAGGGTACTAATTGTAGAAGAAAAATGTAGAGATGAAGAAGAAAGTAATCTTAAGAAATCATCTGTCAGAAAATATTGTATTCTATAATTTTATTTTTTAAATATTTCTATTTGATTTCTCTATTTTGTTACTATTAAGTTTTTGACAATGAAAGTTCTGTTACTGGGATATAAATAAAGCATACTATTTAAAACATCTGCAAAACAAGAAATAATGAAAAAACCCATTCCTAGTGGGCTGACACACCCTCCATATAAGGGCACTCCATTTTCACAGAATCCAAAGGTGTATAGAAATTGACAATCAAAACAAATTAAAACAAACAAGGAAACATAAAGCACATTGGCTTCTGAGATATGTTGCAGACTTAATGGAATTAGGAATAACATTAACCCAATTCAGAATTAGGTTAGAAGAAGCAGTTTTTTAATGTATATGTACACAGAAGAATACACTTCAAGGCTTTCCCCCTTTTACTGTGATTTATATTACTTCCCAAATGAGTTTTATATCCATTAGGGACCCAATACAATCTGAAAGGGACAGTACCACACTTCTTCCATTATATTACTGAGCTTTGTTTTAGCTAATTTGGGCTGCTATACAGAGTATCATAGAATGGGATGGAAATTTATTTATTACAGTTCTAGAGGCTGGAAAGTCCAAGATCAAGGCACAGGAAGATTCAGTGTCTGGTGACAATCCATTTCCTTATTCAAAGACAGCCATCTTCTCACTGTGTTCTCCCATGGCCAAAAGGGTGAGAGAGAAATCTGGAGTCTTTTTTATAAGGACACTATACGTTTTATGAGGGATTCACCCTCATGGTCTGATCACTTCTCAAAGGCCCCTCCTCTAAATATTATTGCCTTGGGGATTTGGTTTCAACATATGAATTCTGAGGGACACAATCATTAGACTACAGCTTTCTACCCCAAAACCCCCCAATTCATGCTCTTCTTGCACACCAAATACATTCATCAGATCCCAGTACCTCCCCCTCCAAATCATAACTTGTTCAGTATCAACTTTTAAAGTCTAAATCCAAAGTTGCACCTAACTATCTTCTAAATCAGATAATGATTGAGGCTCAGTGTAAGATTCATCCTGAGACAAAATTCCTCTTCAGCAATGAACTTGTGAATCAAAACATGTTATGTGCTTCCAAAACAAAATGGTAAGATAGGCATAGGATAGACATTCTTGTTCCAAAATGGAGAAAATAAATTGATAGGTCACAGGGAACTCCAAAACCTAGTGGGTGTTGACCTAAGACAAGTAGACTGCTAAATATTTCTCCAGCAAAGATGGGTTTGTCTGGGATCAGCAGAGAATTGTGATTCAGGATCTGAAGCCGTGGTAAGCCATGTGCAAGTCCCTGCATGGCAAGGGAAGAACACTTTTATAGAGGGAAAATGGAAGTTAAGAAGACTATTGTAAGCAAAAAGTCTATGACTTTTCATTGGCTGAGTCCTTACTAGGAAAGAAAATAAGTCTTTCTTCTTCCTGTTGGCTTTGTTATACTCACAGGGCATGAGAGCTTTTCCATCTGGCATCCTTATTCTATTTAATTGAGGTTTCTGTTTATTAATTTTTTACATTTTCTCCTTTGGATCAAGATCTTTCTCTGAAAGCATTGCTGACCAAAAGTCAGGTTTTCCAGTTTCAGCAGATTTTTATCCCTCAATACCAGAGGGACCTTTCCTGAGTGTAGTGTCTCATATTGGAGGAAAAGTGCACAGATTGGAAACCTACTGAGGTCACATTTGAGTAAAAAGTGAGGTAAGAGGGAGAACTCTCATATGCTTTTAACTAAAGTACATATGTTATCAAGATCATAGACATTGGAGATCATCAATTCATTCTGTCATCATCAAGGATTTGGCAGACAAACTTCCAACAGGCCTAGTCCAGATAATTTGGGAAAGATGTCTCATCAGATGTGTGCTTCAATTTTAGGAAATTCTTACTTTTAGGTCACCAGATGATATGCAGGTCCACTCAGTGTTCTGTGCTTTCTTTAATTGTGTCATGTGAATCCAAGAGTCTATTTCTTGGAGTTTGGTTGCACAAGGGCTGGTTATCAGTACCTGATAGGGGACTCTCCAGTGAGCTTGAAGAGAGTCCTTCTGGTGTCTTTTCCAATAGATGAAACCTCCAGGTTGCAAGATGCAGTGCTTAAGGTCTTAATCTCCCAAGAGTGCACTGTGAAAGATGGCTCTACCAAAATATAGTTATTTTTAATAGAAGCAACTGGGCTTTTGCAATACTGGAATATCTCTTCTTTTTCCTGTTGTGGGTCAAAGAGGAAGGAGCTAAGTGCATTGGGTATCCTGTGACTATCTCAAAGAGTGAGAGTTTGTGAATTCCAAAAGAAGTGAATGTGAGATTTAAAAAGAAAAATAATATTGCTTTTGGCCAAGGTATTTGGAGAGCCTCTACATATTTTGCCAATTGAGTCTTAATAATTTTGTTAATGTATTCAACTAAAGCAGAAGATCATGGGTAGTAAGTGCAGTGAAAGTGTTGTAAAACCGACCAAACAGCACAGACTTGTCAAAGCCCTGGCCAGTAAAATGGGTTGCTTGATCACTATGAAGTTCAAAAGGAGTTCGCCAAATAGGGTTAATCTTTTCCAAAAGGAATTTAGCCACAGAAAAGGCATAGTCTGTCTGCAAGGAAAGGCTTTGGTCCAGTGTGAGAACATACAGACAATGACCAAAACATATTTATATTCATAAGATGGATAAAGTTGTATGAAATCTATTTGCTCAACCTTGAAATGTACATTAAGCAGTTAAATGTCTGGGAGCAGAGTAAATAGGCTACCCTGAGTTATATTTCAGACAAGGGAGACAAGTGAAGTAGGCACATTTTGTAGCCTTGTTAATGTTCTCCACCACTACTGATTCATGAATGCTACCATTTTGTCAGTAGACCAATGGTGTAATGCATGAACAATGTTGAGAAGTGAGAATTTTAGAGTCTCCAGTACAACTTACTTGTTACTTGGTACAAACCAGAAGTCTGTCTTTTTATCAAACCATTAATTGTTGAATTTCCAATTGTGCTTGTTTCCTGAGGCCAATTATTGGGCTTCTGTAGCCAATTTTTCTAACTTATCATTTGGAGAAATAGCCCTTTGGAAAATGTCAGAGGTTTGGAAGCTAGTGGTCCCTTTAAGGGAAGAATTTCTTGTAAAAATATCAGGAACTGTGTTTACCTTAGCTTCTAGAGGGTCAACTTTAGAATGCCATAGATTTTAAATAGTAGCTAAAGTGACAAGTTAAAATATTGCATCTAATAATTCCTGAATATAGGGGCTGTTTTAAATTGTATTTCCACTGGATGTAAGAAAGCCAAGTTGTTTCTGCAACATTCCAAAGTCATGAGCTACTCAGAAAGCATATTTACTATCAGTATAAATGTTGGCAGTTCTGTCCTTCGCCAAAGTATAGGCCCACGTAAGAGTGTTCAGCCTGTTGAGCTTAAGTAGCCATAGGTAAAGATGGGGCATCGATAATGTCAAAAGGAGTGTCAATAGCATACTCAGCAAAATATTTGCCATTGTCGCCTTTTAAATAAGAACCAGCAGTGAACAATGAGAAGTCTGCATTACCTAGAGGAATTTTTTATAGATCATCATGAGGAGTCAGGAGGCAATCCCTGGCCTCCAGCAGTCTTGAGGAACATCTTTAGTGACAGAGGAGAGAAGAGTAGTAGAGTTAATGTTATCATAGAGATGCTTGAGGAGCAATTAACAAAAGGACATTATAGGAGGTGAGGCAGTTGGCTGAGAAATATTAAATATGATGATAATTCAGGAGAGCTTCTACTGCAACAGAGACAAAAGTGGTTAAAGGGGATTCCACAATGAATTTCTTGGTGGCCCTAATCAAATGGGCAGTAACTGTAATGACTCTAAGGAAAGGGAGGTGTCCCCATTTCACTGGGTCTAGCAGCTGACTCTAATACCGTATAGGTCAAAAGTGATTCCTGTTTTCAGGTGAGTAAACCAAGGGCATTTCTTTCCTTTTTATATACAAAAAAGATAAAAAGAAATATGATACTTAGGATGTCTGAGGGCAGGTGGGTTCATCAGAGTCTCCTTTGAGGCCTTAAAGACTATTTAAAATTGGGTCAGAGTTATTATTGTTTAGTAACATACAGAAGTTTGGCCATAAGAGAAATATTCTCTCTTTTCTCATTTTACTATTAAGCAGTCAGGATAAGCTAAGCAATACGTTCAACAATATGACTAGATATCTCTTCAGCTAAGCATCCAGTTTCATCACTAGCAAGTTTTACCTTCCACAAAATACTAGAACATGAACACAATTAAGCCAACTTCTTTGCCAAATTTATAGCAAGAATCACTTTTCTTCCTGTTTCAAATAACATGTTCCTCATTTCCATCTGAGACCTCATCAGAATGGCCTTTACAAGTAAATATTTTTTAATTTAATGGTGTGTTAGTGTCTGCTTTATACCGAAGGGAATCAGTTATATATATATACCTATATCTCCATCCCTCTTCCCTCTTACATCTCTCTCCCTCCCACCCTCCCTATCCCAACCTTCTAGCTGGTCACAAAGCAATGAGCTGATCTCCCTGTGTTACGTGACTGCTTCCCACTAGCTATCTATTTTATATTTGGTAGTGTATATGTATCCATATGTACACTACCACTCACTCACTTTGTCCCAGCTTACCCTTCCTCCTCCCTGTGTCCTCAAGTCCATTTTCTAGTAGGTCTGTGTCTTTATTCCCATCCTGCCCCTAGGTTCTTCATGAACATTTTTTTTTTTTTTTAGATTCCATTGATATGTGTTAGCATACGGTATTTGTTTTTCTCCTTCTGACTTACTTCACTCTGTATGACAGACTCTATGTCCATCCACCTCACTATACATAACTCAATTTTGTTCCTTTATGGCTGAGTAATATTCCATTGTATATATGGGCCACATCTTTATCCATTCATTTGTCGATGGACACTTAAGTTGCTTCCATGTCCTGGCTATTGTAAATAGAGTTGTAATGAACATTGTGGTACATGACTCTTTTTGAATTATGAATTTCTCAGGGTACGTGCCCAATAGTGTCATTGCCGGGTTATATGGACATTCAATTTTTAGTATTTTAGGAACCTCCATACTGTTCTTCAGAGTGGTTGTATCAATTTACATTCCCACCAACAATGTATGAGGGTACCCTTTTCTCCACACCTTGTCCAGTCTTTATGGTTTGTAGATTTTTTGATGATGTCCATTCTGAACAGTGTGAGATGATATCACATTGTAGTTTTGATTTGCATTTCTCTAATGATTAGTGATGTTGAGAATTCTTGTAGTTTCCTTTGCTGTGCAAAAGATTTTAAATTTCATTAGGTCCCATTTGTTTATTTTTGTTTCCATTTCTCTAGGAGGTGGGTCAAAAGGGATCTTGCTGTGATTTATGTCATAGAGTGTTCTGCCTATGTTTTCCTCTAAGAGTTTGATAGTGTCTCGCCTTACGTTTAGGTCTTTAATCGATTTTGAGTATATTTTCATGTATGGTGTCAGGGAGTGCTCTAATTTCATTCTTCCTTAGTTAGGTTTATTCCTAGGTATTTTATTCTTTTTGTTGAATTGGTAAATAAGAGTGTTTTCTTAATTTCACTTTCAGATTTTTCATCATTAGTGTATAGGAATGCAAGAGATTTCTGTGCATTAATTTTGTATCCTGCTACTTTACCAAATGCATTGATTAGCTCTCCCAGTTTTCTGGTAGCATCTTTAGGATTCTCTATGTTTAGTATCATGTCATCTGAAAAGAGTGGCAGTTTAACTCCTCCTTTTCCTATTTTGATTCATTTTATTTCTTTTTCTTCTCTGATAGCTGTGGCTAAAACTTCCAAAACTGTGTTGAATAATAGTGGTGAGAGTGGACAACCTTGTCTTGGCTGTCTTTTCTCCATTGTATATTGTTGCCTCCTTTATCAAAGATAAGGTGACCATAGGTGTGTAGGTTTATCTCTGGGCTTTCTATCCTGTTCTATTGATCTATGTTTCTGTTTTTGTGCCAGTACCATACTGTCTTGATTACTGTAACTTTGTAGTTTAGTGTGAAGTCAGGGATCCTGATTCCTCCAGCTGCGTTTTTCTTTCTCAAGATTGCTTTGGCTATTCGGGTTCTTTTGTGTTTCCATACTAAATTGTGAATTTTTTGGTTCGAGTTCTGTGAGAAATGCCAGTGCTAGTTTGATAGGGATTGCGTTGAATCTGTAGATTGCTTTGGGTAGTAGAGTCGTTTTCATAGTGTTGATTCTTCCAATCCAAGGACATGCTATATCTCTCCGTCTATTTGGATCATGTTTAATGTTTAGTATCATGTCATCTGAAAAGAGTGGCAGTTTAACTCCTCCTTTTCCTATTTTGATTCATTTTATTTCTTTTTCTTCTCTGATAGCTGTGGCTAAAACTTCCAAAACTGTGTTGAATAATAGTGGTGAGAGTGGACAACCTTGTCTTGCTCCTCATCTTCAAGGAAATGGTTTCAATTTTTCACCATTGAGGACAATGTTGGCTGTGAGTTTGTCATATATGGTCTTTATTATGTTGAGGTAAGTTCCCTCTATGCCTACACTCTGGAGGGTTTTTATCATAACTGGGTGTTGAATTTTGTCAAAAGCTTTCTCTGCATCTTTTGAGATGATCATACAGTTTTTCTGCTTCAATTTGATAATATGGTCTATCACATTGATTGATTTGCATATATTGAAGAATCCTTGCATTCCTGGGACAAACCCCACTTGGACATGTTGTATGATCCTTTTAATGTGCTCTTCGATTCTGTTTGCTAGTATTTTGTTGAGGATTTTTGCATCTATGTTCATCAGTGATATTGGTCTGTAGTTTTCTTTTTTTGTGACATCTTATTCTGGTTTTGGTATCAGGGTGATTGTGGCCTCTAGAATGAGCTTGGGAGTATTCCTCCCTCTGCTGTATTTTGGAAGAGTTTGAGAAGGATAGGTGTTAACTCTTCTCTAAATGTTTGACAGAATTCACCTGTGAAGCCATATTGTACTGGGCTTTTGTTTGTTGAAAGATTTTTAATCACAGTTTCAGTTTCAGTGCTTGTGTTTGGTCTGTTCATATTTTCTATTTCTTCCAGGTTCAGTCTTGGAAGGCTGTGCATTTCTAAGAATTTGTCCATTTCTTCCAGATTGCCCATTTTATTGGCATATAGTTGATTGTAGTAATCTCTCATCATCCTTATATTTCTGCAGTTTCAGTTGTTACTTCCCCCTTTTCATTTCTAATTCTACTGATTTGAGTCTTCGCTCTTTTTTTCTTGATGAGTCTGGCTAATGGTTTATCAATTATGTTTATCTTCTCAAATAACCAGCTTTTAGTTTTATTGATCTTTGCTATTGTTTCCTTTTTAATTTCTTTTTAATTTATTTCTTATCTGATATTTATGATTTCTTTCCTTCTGCTCACTTAGGAGTTTTTTTGTTCTTCTTTCTCTAATTGCTTTAGGTGTAAGGTTAGGTTGTTTATTTGAAATGTTTCCTGATTCTTAAGATAAGATTGTATTGCTATAAACTTCCCTCTTAGAACTGCTTTTGCTGCATCCCATAGGCTTTGGGTGGTTGTGTTTTCATTTTCATTTGTTTCTAGGTATTTTTGGATTTCCTCTTTGATTTTTCAGTGGTCTATTGGTTATTAAGTAGTGTATTGTTTAGCCTCCATGTGTTTATGTTATAGGTGTTAACTCTTCTCTAAATGTTTGACAGAATTCACCTGTGAAGCCATATTGTACTGGGCTTTTGTTTGTTGAAAGATTTTTAATCACAGTTTCAGTTTCAGTGCACTTGTGACCCAAGATATGATCTATCCTGGAGAATGTTACATGAGCACTTGAGAAAAAGTGTATTCTGTTGTTTGGGGATTGAATGTCCTATAAATATCAAGTCCATCTTGTTTAATGTATCATTTAAAGCTTGTGTTTCCTTATTTAATTTCATTTTGGATGATCTATCAATTGGCGAAAGTGTGATTGGTCTGCTCATATTTTCTATTTCTTCCTGGTTCAGTCCCGGCAGCGTGTGCATTTCTAAGAATTTGTCCATTTCTTCCAGATTGCCCATTTTATTGGCATATAGTTGATTGTAGTAATCTCTCATCATCCTTATATTTCTTCAGTTTCAGTTGTTACTTCCCCCTAAACTCCCCTACTATGATTGTGTTACTGTTGATTTCCCCTTTTATGGCTGTTAGTATTTGCCTTATGTATTGAGGTGCTACTATGTTGAGTGCATAAATATTTACAATGGTTATATCTTCTTTTTGGATTGATCTCTTGATCATTATGGAGTGTCCTTCTTTGTCTCTTGTAATAGTCCTTTCTCAAATAACCAGCTTTTAGTTTTATTGATCTTTGCTATTGTTTCCTTTTTAATTTCTTTTTAATTTATTTCTTATCTGATATTTATGATTTCTTTCCTTCTGCTCACTTAGG